>NW_026776183.1:0-220765 GCF_947086385.1 Phlebotomus argentipes | reverse complement strand
CATTCAACTCGCCATATTTGTTGTGATAAGACGAATCCACGACTCCTTTGAGCGTTGATCGCTCTGACTTCATGAAGTACGGCAAGACTTCATTATACGACCATCCATAGTTTCCTTCCTGCGCCCATCTGTCGAAATCCCGACGATTTCCTCGATTGTAGATCATGTAGTTGATTGAACTTGAACCACCTAGAACTTTCCCTCGAGGAAATGCGCAACGGTGCCCATACATTCCTGAAAAATAGCAGAATTGTACGTGTTATAATATTCTTTTTATGTATTATCTTATTATAAAACTTTTACCCAAACAAACTCCGGGCTCGGGTTCTGTCAAATAACCCCAATTGGAGGCTGTTGCCTGCAGAAAAGCTGCTATGAGAGGAACGCCATGGAAATACGTCTCTTGACCTCCAGCTTCGAGAAGAAGAACCTTCCAATTGGGGTTTTCTGACAAGCGATTAGCCAAAACACATCCCGTTGGTCCAGCGCCCACGATTATAAAGTCGAACTCTTGTGCGAAAGGCAATGTTGATGGAATTGAGAAGGAATATGCAGATTTTCCTCCAGTGTTTTGAGAATAATTTCTCAAGATATTTGTGTAGTGATCGATGGAGTTGTCGAGGGTGAATCCATACGAAGGAGACACGAAGGGGTTGTAGAAGTCTATTGACATTCCGCATTTCACGAAAAATATCAGAAGATGCAGCAATAAAACACAAATCCATTGATTGCACGATATTTGCCACATAACTGCAATTAATTGATTAACGTTCTAAATAGTAAGTCTTTAACAAATCACGCACTCTTGCTTAAGGTGAAAATGAAAAATCCTACTGAAATAATTGAACAACTTGTGTGCGTTTGCCACTAGAAGTCAAATAGAACTGACCAATATTCGAAGTATTCTTCGTATAGTCTTTGATTGGTATATTTTGCCAAGAATGGTGGGAGTTACAGGATTGTTGTTATTAGCCTGTAACTATATTTAATGAAGCATATTTAAGATTTAGATAAGATTAGATTAGAATAGGAAGTTTTAAAGTGTTAATGAAATGGAGACACATAATAAAAATGTCAGATAAGGACGGAAATGTTCAATCAAACTACTTCAGTCCTTTGTTTTCTTCTTGCACACTTTTCGGAACTATTATTTTCTCCTTCAGTGGACGTGGAAAATAATGGCAAAAAACTGGTCAAAGATTAAATTCCACCTAATTTCGCACATCACAAACGATTCACATCACTTGATATCATTCCGTTTCATCAACCAGGTTCATTTAAGTGTTTTATACTTGATAATTGGGTTTTTTAGATGATTTTTTGATGGTATTGAGAAGGAATTATGCAGATTTTCCTTCTATTTTTTGAGAGCTTTTTAAGGAGGCGCGAAAATGTTGTAGAAAGAATGTCAGAAGATAAAGTAATAAAACACACATGCATTAATTGAACGATATTCGCTAATATTATTGGAAGTAATAAATAATAATTGAATAAATACATGAAGTTTACACGCACTCTTTCATTGTTTGCTTTGGACAAGGCATGCAAAGTCAGCCACAACAAAGCCGCGTTTTAAGTGAGAAAAGACTGATGAATTGGCTAATGAATATGTGTATTAATGTGATAAGTTTTCCAGACGAACTGACCAATATTGAGAAAGTCTTCTGCAGAAACTTGATATATTTTATTTCAATAAAATGTACTTTTCTCAAGAATGGTTCAGTATTCATTGAAGCAAATCATAGAGTTGAGAAGGGAGAAGTAAGAAGCAGTGAGGAAAACTATTAAGTAAATTATGTATTTAAGATTAAACTGTTTCATTTATTTTTATTACTTTATAAATTCGTTTAAAATTTCACGATAGAAATGTAATCTTTAACTTTTCCAATCTTCCCTGCGCCGCATCGGATTTTATCATATCGGCACACTTTTCGCCAATCATGAAGGACACAGCGTTTGTATGTCCTGTGATTGGATGAGGTAATATGCTGTTATCGGCTATGCGAAGTCTGTGAATGCCATGAACTTTCAATTCGGGATTCACAACTGAAGTCTGATCATTGGTGGGTCCCATTCGACAAGTGCTGACTTGATGATGAAGAGTGCACGATAAAGTTCTTATTGAGCATCTCCAGTAGTCGTCAGTGCCGAAGTGAAGATGAGCGCAATTTGGCAGTGGAATATCCCAAATTCGAGTTCCTATCGCTTGCATGGCTGGTGTTTGAGATATCCTGATGACTTCCTTTGTCCCCTCAAGTAAGATTTCCAAATCTTCTTCGTATTGGAAGAAATTTGGGTACAATTTGGGCCAACTCAGTGGATTAGTGTCTTGCAATCTCACTTGACCAGTGGATTTGGGTCTGAATTGCATAACAAAAGCCGACCAGTGATCTGTTGGTAAGGTTTCGAGTGGTCTCCATATTGTGTCATAGATTTCCTGTCTGATATTCATTCCTCGCAGAACACCTGTTCCTTCATCTGACGCCAGACTTCCGCCGATGGTGATGATTTCGGCGTCTGGCCAGTCTGGTGGATCCAGACTGTTGGGAGATTTGTAGAATGTGAGCGCCTCAACGCCTCCAATCATGGTGAAAGGACCTTTGCCGTGGAGATAATCGGTGATTTGCTTGAGAGTGATGCGATTCGTGGCCGGCGTGTTTCCTGTTGTGTTGACAGTGAATATGAGTCCGATGTGACTCATGTGATCGTACATTACTTTGCCCACAGGCAGATCTTCAATCACTGGAATGCCAAGTTCATTTAGGTGGTCTGCAGGGCCAATGCCCGAGAGCATTAGGAGTTGTGGTGTGTTGAAGGTTCCCGAGGAGACAATGACCTCTCTGCTGGCGTGAACTGTCCTGGTTTTCTTATTCCTAATGTACTCCACGCCATAGGCGGCCTTTGATTCGGGATCAATGAGGATTTTCGTCACTCTAGCATTGATCAGGATCTTCAGATTGGGTCGAAGTTTCTTGATAGGTCTCAGCAAGGCACTGGAAGCACTGTGACGAACTCCTCTATATGTTGTTGCCTGTACGAAGGATGTTCCAACTTGACTCTCGCCATTATAGTCGAGCTTTGCATATCCCGCCTGTTGAGCACCCTTGACAAAGGCTCTTGCTGCAGGAGTTCTGTATGGCACATATTCGACATTCAACTCGCCGTATCTATTGTGATAAGGTGAGCTTTCCAATCCCTTGAGCATGGATCGCTCGGTTTTCAAGAAGTACGGCAAGACTTCGTTATACGACCATCCGTAGTTTCCCTCTTGAGACCATCTATCATAGTCGCGACGATTTCCTCTGTTGTAGATCATGTAGTTGATGGAACTCGAACCACCCAGAACTCTTCCTCTCGGAAAGGCACACTTTTGATCATACATTCCTGGAAGGAAATAAAAATTTTACGATTTAGACATATTTTGTCATGATTTTTTTGTACCAAAAATTTGGCAAAATCGTTAAAATATGGAATTTTTATGTATGGCGCGAAATTATTGAGTTGTTTAGATTTATGTGATTTCGTAGTTGTTTGTCAATCGTATTTCACTTCAACGGGAAATAATAAAATATTATATGATGCTCTTAACCTTCAATCACAATTATGACTACGATTGTAGACAATAAGTCTTGAAAGTTCACTTGATTGCGAAGCAGTTTTCATAAAGAATTCTACATAGTATTGAACTTCTATGTGAGATCCGGAAAGAAAGTCTTACCCCAACAAACTCCGGGCTCGGGTTCTGTCAAATATCCCCAGTTGGAGGCTGTTGACTGCAGATAAGCGGCCAGGAGAGGAATATCGTGGAAAATGGTTTCCAGGCCGCCGGCTTCGAGGAGGAGCACTTTCCAATTTGGATTCTCTGACAGGCGATTCGCCAACACACAGCCAGCCGGTCCTGAGCCCACAATTATGAAATCATACTCTTTCACTGTGTTTGCCGAGGAGGGCGGTGAGGGAAAGCCTGAGGAAATTACACTGGTTAGTCGAATTGTTCATAAAATAAGTAAAATAACAATCTGAATGGACGCTGTCGTAAAGTGAATTGATTAAAGGTGATATAATAACGGAAAACGGGTAACTTTCGGCTTAATGCAGTGTCTTACCAAATAGTGTATTTGGGTAGGCACTGAGTCCGCCCATGTGCTGCGAGATGTTCTGCATGAGATTAGTGTAGTGGTCGATGGAGTTGTCGAGGGTGAATCCATAGGTGGGTGGCATGTATGGGTTGAAGAAGTAAATGGACATGCCGCACTTCACGAAGAGCACTTGCAGACACAACAATTGCATCCACAGCCATCGGATATCACGAAATATTTGCCACATATTCGCGAGAATGTCAGTAAATGCACCAAAGATTAAATGCAATATGAGTTGTTCACTTATCACGCACACTCTTCATGTACTTTTGACTGCTTCTGGTGTGGTGGGTGGTGCAAGAGTGACAAAATATTCAATCTGGGCCACCGAAAAACCGTGCGGACGGTTGGAGATCAGTCGTGGTGGAGGCAAAGAGCTTCTGGGGAGTGATCGCGAGCAGCGTGTTAAGTGGAGTGGATGAAGAACTTGAGTCTGAATTCGTTTGTGTCTCAAGAAGAAGTGACCAGAGTCCCGTTGGGTGTTCTGTGGAAGAGCTCGCGATTCCTTTGGTGGCAACATAATTGCAGAGAGACGCAGACTGGTGGGAATAAGCAAGGCAATAAACTTGGCTTCCTCCAGCCAAATACACTCAAGAATGACTCTGTTATTCTTCTCCTCAAAAAAAAAAAAAAACGCTTTAACATGATAATAAAAGAGCGAGACAGACATGAAGAGTTTTTGGGTGGTGGAAATTTCAGGTGGTTCAGGAGGAAAATTGAGAGACACTTTTAGTGTTGAGTATCGTTTTTTCTGCAACAGTACAAATGTAAATCCAGTTCATCTACGAAATTACCGGCTCATTATCAAGACAATTATAGATAAGATTTATTATTTTACTCTTAATCTTATATATTGTCATATTAATACGTCTCCTTCCTAGATAATTATTGCAGTGAAGCATTTTATTATGTTTTTGCACAACATAACGCATTACTATGAAAGTTGATAAAAAATTCGTGTAACTAATTGAAAATTGGTGGAATCAAAGAGAGAAGCGCCGTTATTCTTGTGCGAAATTCCATCGGCAACACGGTTATTTTCTGTGTTTCAATAAGAACGTGAGGGCAAAAAGTGTTCTAAAATCGATTATGCCGTCAGATAAAGTAGATCGCGTTCTTCTTTAGAGTGTTTTGAGTAGATAGAAAGAGTGTGAAAATAGATCTTCACATGAAAATGATTAGAGTTTGCGAATTTAAAGGTTTTTTTTTTAATATAACAATTCTTCAAGCTCTATCCATAATAATGGAAAGATTTAGTCTTATTATCTTAATTTCAACAGTTGGCCGTAAAAAAAAGAGGAGAAGAACGTGTTTGACTTGCCCACAGGCACACGTTTTTAATAGTTACGACATGTCTTATGGCGACTCACACACCTTAAAAAGAAAGGTTTAACATGAAATTAAGCTTGCGCGAACATATCTCGCACGGATCTGTTGGAAGAAAGTCATCAAATATCGCGGTGCCAAAAGTTTTTCGTGTAATCTCTTCTCGATGGGAATTATATATAGCGTGTCTATGTGAGGTCAAATCGACAGGTGGATTTATATGTGGTACATAAAGTTGTAGTGCGGCAATAGAGTGATGGAATTTATTGCATTAGATACTGAGAAAATGGCTGAGGGGCAATAAATTGAGCTTTAATCCTATTTATTTTCAAAACAAAATAAATCATTTCGGATCTATTTGATGGTCAACTTTGCCGTTTTAGCGATTTCGCATAGTGAAAAGTAACAACTTATCAGAATTTTATGAACTTTTCCTCTCACCTTTTGCACCTTATTTGGGAGTTTGAGTGTCATAAATTAATGCTCTACTGATTGATTGGCAATTTGCATAAATGGTGGAACTGAAAAAGTGTCTGTCAGAGGAGGTTCTTTAATAAATCATTTGGATGAGGCAAAAACCATTAATTTATCCAGCAGAATTAAACCATCAATAAAATGAGTGATAAGGCTTCGGCAATACATAAAGTCTCCTTTGGCATGATAATTGGAGTGATTGTGAAGTAATTGTTGGCACAATTGGGACTTGAATGTTATGTCAATGAATGGTTTGGAATTGTTCCAACTATGAAATATAGTAATTGATTAATTTCCTCGTGATTTACAGACAATCACACAGCCAATAAGCTGAGCTATAATTCATTATCCCAATGCTTAATTAGAATATCTGGATGATTTCATAAGCTTCACAAAGTGTGGAGGAAATTTATTCACTTTCTCGCAATGTCACTGGCTTAATTGCAAATATGTAACAGAAATTTTTGCGAAATTCACGAAAACCAACCTATTTTTCCTCTCACTCTCTTTTAATTACGGAAAATTGCTGTACAAAAGCTGTTAACATAAAGTTTAACATATTCGCCAGTAAATTTTTCCCCTTATGTAATTTTACAATCGTATGCATTTGATTTCCTGATGCTTTTTCATGATTTCTTTCTTGCACCAGCACATAAATAAAAACAGCACGTATAAATAGTGATTGCAAAGCTTGATAGTGGTGGAGATTGCTGCAATAATATATAGCGCGTCTCAGTAAATACCTTTCGCACTACTTCACCAGTACATATGGAGTTATAACCTTGCGCCAAACTGCTCTCTTACTATATACGCACGTCATAGAATTGGTGTATATTTGTAGGGCAGTCGGCTAACATTGGTGGGATTTTTTTCTTCCAGGAAAAATCAATATGTGAAATTTTCAAATGAATAAATTTTGTGATGTTGACAAAAACAAATTGTGATGAAAGTCAGGCAAATTTTCGTCTGGAAATTCAAGTTTTCGCTTCCTTTTGTGCCACGTGAACTTGACCTGTGAGCCATGCGAGAAGATCATTGCACGATAAATCTCAAGAGAGAGACAGAAAAATATTTCTGAGAAAGAACAATGTTTGCAAAGGACAAAGACATCGTGTATTCTGTAGTTCATTGGACTCTCAACGGTTGGAATTATCTGAAAAACTCATGATTAACTTCCAAACTTTATTATTTTAGACATTTTCAGCAATGTCACGTGCGGTATGTTGCCAAGAAAATTCATATTTCTTGTCTGTCTCTTTGCGCGATGGTAGAGCAACAGCTCTATGGTCATTTTGGTGTGTGAGAAAATTGACCTAGAGAATTTTTATGTGAAATACAACATCAAATTCAGACGTCAAATTCAATATTCAACAAATCAGAGCCAGAGAAGCTGAAGGCCTGATTTTCGATAGTGAAGAAATCCATACATTAATCTCTTTGATAATGAATGATAATTCAATGGAGTGGGATTGAGAGCTATAAAGTGATTTCTTCTGAATTTATACATTTTATGAAAATCAGCTTTTGGAGCGTCTTTCATGCATTATGTCATTCTCAAATATATTATCATGATTTGTTAGCTGAAAAGGGCGATGTTTTGTGTGGAATGAAAATTACAGTATAAGAATTTAATTAAAAATTTTTACGACAAATCTGTTAAAAGTACTTGAGTTGATACTGCGTGTAAACTGGTGGCAATTAAGCATTTCAAATTCTCACTCCACTTGAAGGTTGACATTAAATAGCAATAATCTGGTAATTTTTATTGCAATTCAATTTTTAAAGGCCTGAAATTATAAACCACTCACTTATAATGATTATTTGAAAGCCAATTGGAAATCGCAACTCGCATGAATTTCTTGTGAATACGAATTAAGTGAGTGCACAAAACAGTATATGAAAGACAAGTTCAAGTTTACACCATAAATAATGCTCAGAGTGAAATACAATAAGTGTCTTTCGGGAAAGCCGCGCACTAAAAATATGAATCACGGCTTCTTGCAACATGTCTCTGCATAAATTTATGCAGAATTCTGCACACTGGGGCCATTGTCAGTATTGCCAAAACAGATGCAACGCTGTGTGGGTGAACGGAAGTGTCTTGTTGTGTTTTCTGTGCAGAAAATAATTAATGATGGTTTCTGTAATTCATTGAGTGTACGCGATATTGACGGGATAATTGCCTTCTCTTTTTCTCTCTCTGCACATTCGAGTCAGTAAAGTCAATTTCATACCTTGATTTGTTGGCTTTTTAGTGATTTTTTTGAGTGTAAAATTTCCCGCTGAATATGCATGTTTGGGCTTACTTATGGCAATGATATGATTATTATTGCCATAAGATGTTTATCGCAACACATGGCGTTGTCTTTGAATTGTTTAAATTTTTTGCCAACTCTAGAGGTGAAAAGTACACACAAAATATCTCTATTTATACCCAAAGAGTGTCTGGAAAAGTACCTTCAAGTGTTGTGAATGAAAATTATATTTGAAGTTGTTGTTTCTTTTTTTGTTGAGCGGGAATTTCTGTCTACTCGTGTTTCGTCGCGTGATTTAACACGGTAATGCTTTTGTGTTGAATTAGAAATGCCAAGAATTATTATGTATGGTGAATTTGGAAAAGAAAAAACCGCGCGAAGATGAAGAATATTCGAAGGAAGACCTATTTTCGGTATGAATAATTGCGATTCAACTTGTTGAAGTATCGAATCAATCTAGCCAGACAGAATTGGGTCAAAGCACTAGACAAGAAGTTCTGGCAAAGAATTGTTTTGGGCGAAAAAAAGCCCACAGAATAACTGTGAATAAGAAGCAAAAGATTTGGCAAGAGATATGAAATGAAATTGGATCTTGAGAGAGAACATTAAACCCGTTGTGCAAAAAGCTCTCTGAGATCTAGTATTTTAAGTCCGAACGATAAAGCGATGATTGACGAGTGTAATTCTCTTAATTGCTCTCTAGATGTTCTTGATAAGTGCGCTTACTTAATGAATATTCTGCTGATGCCATTGGATTTTTGTAATAAAATAGTTGATTTAGATTCAAGTTTAGATTTAATTGAGTTGTACTATCTAATTATGATACAATGATCCTTTATTTGTTCCTTCCATAAATCTCATCTGTTGATTACAATTATTCACCGGAAAATTCTACACGTAATTTTCACATTTAAGCGTTTATCTTTTAAATTAATTTAAAACAATACAAAAGTTACTAATGAACTATTAGGTGTGAACAAATTGGGCAATTACACGTGGACTTTTTTTCTTCTTCGTTCACACCGTATCAATCACATTTCTGAGTCTGAGTAAAAATTATGACTTAAAACACTAGCCTTAAGATAATAATTCACATATTTTCCGTCTTCTTCTTATATAGAATGTACAATAGCTAATAAGTTAGTGGAGTAAATCTATACATGAGGTGTGCGTTTTTTTCTCCTGACTTCTTCATCTTACATTTTTACACTTTTTGTGTAGCATTTTTCCTTGACTTTTCCCTCCTCGTGCGGCGAGCGAACACGGTCACACGGGAGAGGTGGTTTTTTTTACTGGTGCGCGTTCTTCACTGTGCATAATTCCAGTCTTCCTTAATAAAGTCAGCCGCACGCTCGGCTATCATGAGTGTCGGTCCGTTGGTGTGTCCTGCCGGAATTTCCGGTATGATGCTGGCGTCGATGACTCGGAGATTGCTGATGCCGTACACGCGCAGACGGGGATCCACGACGGCAGTGGGGTCTGAAGGGGGGCCCATTTTGCATGTGCCCGAGTAGTGGTAGATGGTGAGTGTCAAGTGGCGGATGACACAGTCCCAGTAGTTGTCCGAATCGACGCCATGGTGGGCGCATGTGGGCACAGGGTGGTCGTAGTCGATCAATTTGGCGTCTATTTGTGCCAGCGATGGCATCTTTGCCAGCTCCTGCACTTTCCTCACCCCTCGAAGCACTGTCCGCACGTCTCTGGGGTCGGAGAAGTAGTTGGCATGGATTCGGGGGTGGGAGAATGGGTTAGTGTCGCGCAGTGTTATCCTGCCGCGGCTCTTTGGGCGCAGAATCATGGGCCAAATCTGGAAGCCGTTCTGCATGCGACGCTCCATGTCATGGTAAATTGTGGCATAGATTGATGTGCGGATGTTGAAGTTGTCTCTGTAGATTGAATCGCCGTACAATGTGCCGCCAATTTGGAACAGTTCAATGTCCGGCCATCCATCAGGATCTGTTGGATTGTCAAAGTCATAAAATGCCACGGCTTCGCAGGCGCCAATTGACGAGATGGGACCTTTTCGTGTACTCTCGTACTTCAGCAAATTGGGCACTGTGGCAATATTTTCAATAAACATCGAACTAATGTTGACTGTGAGGGCGATGGGAACTGCTGTGTGATCCATAAGATTGTAACCCACTGCCAAGTCCATCAAAGGTGTGATTCCGTGCTCACGAAGGTGATCTCCGGGTCCAATGCCCGAGAGCATCATCAATTGCGGGGTGTTAATTGTGCCAGCCGACAGGATGACTTCTTTTCGCGCGAACACTTGATACAGCTTCTTGTCGCTGACAAATTGAACACCATAAGCTCTCTTTGTTGCCGGATCTATGAGGATTTTCGTGACAAAGCTTTCCTTCTTGATGTGCAGGTTGCTTCTGGTGCCTCGAATGGGGTAAATATAGGCCACATTTGCACTCTTCCGCAGGCCATTCTCGGTGGTTGTTTGGAAATATGAGTAACCCACTTGAGTCGGACCATTGTAGTCCACATAGGATGCTCCGTTTTCCAAGCCCGCCTTGATGAAGGCTTTGGCAATTTTGGTGTGCCAATTTGGGTAGGAGATCGACATGGGACCGTCTGTGCCCAAATATCCTGGCACGGCGTCCCTGATGAAGCTCTTCTCCAGCTTCTGGAAGTACGGATGAACGTCATTCCAACTCCAGCCGGGATTCCCCATTGCCGCCCACCGGTCGTAATCACGGCGATTACCGCGAGTGTAGATCATGTAATTGAGCACACTGGAGCCTCCCATGACTTTTCCACGTGGCCACTTGCACTGATTGTTGTTCATGGCCAGGCACGAGCCATTGGAACTCTCAGTCTTGTAGTGCCAATCGGCATTTGTCTGCTGCAGATAGTGCACAAACATGGGCACATCCATCAGGAGATTCTCCCGCGGACCGGCCTCGAGGAGCAACACTTTCCACTCCTTGTTCTCGGTGAGGCGATTCGCGAGCACACATCCCGCCGAACCGGCACCCACGATAATGAAATCATACTCCTGATTGATAAAGTAGTTGTTCTGCTCGAATGTGAGTCGCTGGCCGCCTTCCTCGAGGAAGTTCTTGAGGGAGAAGACGGAATCAATGATGACTTGGCCATGTTGACATTCGCAGTGTTGCACAAAGAGCACGTGAATAAGAATGAATGATATTCCCGTGAATTTCCACATTTTAATATTACTTCCACTTCACTTGTTCTTCTCTCAGAGCGGTTAACATTTACACATTGCACTTCTCTTTCCTTCGTGTGTTCCTTTCTTTTTTTTCTCGGAGTCCCGGAAGCGATGCACTGTGTGTTGAGATTTCACAAGAATGAAGAATTCTGCAGCAGAAGCTGAGAAATCATCTCCGATGCTTGCTCACAAAGATCACGACTAAATGCCACACATTTTTATTCACATTCTCAAATCAAATGATTTGACGTAGTATGGAAAAATAAAAAATTTCAATGATATATTTTTGCATAAACTTCCATTCACTGGACAGGGAGTTTGTAATAATAAATTTTACTTCTTCAACGTGCGCGTCTATCGCCAAAAGGAATGTAACAAGCGAAAAAGCGATCCAGTCAGTCTGTGAGTCGATGTAGATCTGAGAATGAGGCAGAGTTTCCCCCGTCTATATTTATAAGATTCTCACGGGCACATGGTGTTGAGAATATGGTGTAAAAAAAAGGTGATGCATATTAAATTCGCCACATAAAGCCCACCATAAGCTTCAACTCTTGTACGGTGCTTTTCGGTGTGACACTGACCAACGCACACCAGTTTATCTCTCGCTTCAAGTCCTTGGAGGTCAACAAAATGTGCAGGAAACGAGTTTTTCGAATTTTTTAATATTTTTTATGTCCTCCCCCCAAAAGCTGATCCGAATTTTTTACGTGTATTTTTCTATTTCACAACCGTGGACGGTTGTTTTTCTTTCGGCATGACTGCGATGTATCATAATGGACACATTTTCTCACCTCGAGCAGCAACTTTATCTTCTGTAATATATTGCATTTTGGTGGCTATACGCATTTTGTCGATGTTGGGGACTTTCTTCCGGTGTTTTTGGCGGAAAGAGCGAATGCTACAGTGCAATGCATATGTATCTGTGCTGAGGTTGAGCACACTTGGCGGGGAGAGAGATTGATTGTGGCTGAGATTGGGAATGAGAGGAAGAAAAAATGCACACTGGATAAATGGTTTTTTTTCTCTCATTTATTTATGTATTCATTGAAAAACACAACAATATTTTGTTTACAGCAAATTTGAACAATATATGTGTATTGCATAAAAACCCATAAAACGGTTTATGTGGTGTGTTATCTTGAGAATTTATCACGTTATACACTGAGATACTGCATTATAATGCATCATCTTTAAGGGCTTTACATTTTCCCCGCAGTTTATATTGGAAATATTAATGCATTGTAAATTCGATTTACATTTTGAAATTGCAAAGTGCTTTAGAAATTGATACATTGCCCTATATTTGCATCTTCTATCACTGTCATAAATTAGCTTACAAATTATTTGGTGCAAGATTATTAAGTGAATTTTAATTGGTTATAGGTTTAACAGCTTGCCTTAACGGCTGATATAATTCATTTCGCATTCTGCCATTACGGTTAATAATGCGTGTTTTCAATTGTTGAGTCTCAGGGACAATGGACCTTTCTAAACCTCCGACGAAGATAGTAATCGATGTAAAATAATTTAATTATGCATGTATATTCTCTAAGTGGCTATGCATTAAAAAAAAACAAACAAAAAGATATTTAAATGAATGCAATGAACTCGAGCATTTGGCCTTTAGGCTCACACATTGCGGTTGTTCTTCACTGTCTTTTATCATTAAGTTTATCACTGGTTTATATGCCAAATTCCACCGCTAATGATGGCGCTTTAGATTTTGGGTGAGGCAGCATAAAAATAGTCTTCTTCCTCAAGTTATCGCCTTAACTTTAAAGGACGATTCAATTTCGCAAGTGATTAAGCGTGGCATAAATCACTTAATTGACGCAATAACCGTGGAGTCTTGCGCTCTCAACATCTTCATGTCTGTTCGGTCAATTTCCGATGAATTATCGTGATATGAGGTTGAAGTGAGCAAAAAAGCATATGTACCGTATATGCATATGGTTTTATTGGGGGGATTCTTTTTGAGGAAGTAATCTTGCGGATGGAGATTCTTTGGACAAGTTATGCGTCCATCGACCAAAATATTGAAGGTTGCACCTCATAGTAATTGAGGTGTTTGCTCGTTTAAGGGTCATCGAGGTACATATGTATACAAAACCAATCAGCGGCAGTGAGAAAAATGCGAGAGAGATGAAAAAATTCCGGCCAATTATAGTTCTTGCATTACGCAAGATAGCAAAGTGTTCTTTGAGATTTATGCACTGCTGTTAGAGCTTTACGAGCAGGATTTACATGTTTGTGGTTCATATGAGACACTGAATGAATTATCATGTGACTGAGTGACGTTTCTGGTGAAAATTATAACTGCAATTCATCAGGGAATTTCCCAGAACGATGTGATGCAATGCATTGACGTTTACAATAAAATGAGTGATATCGAAGGGAATCATTGTGAATCTAGCATTTTATTGAATTCACCTTTCCAATGATCTTCAGACGGTCAGTCTTGTTGAGTTGGTAACATATGTTATGTATACATTTCCTCTTTATTATTGATCTTCACCACGTTGACTGTTATTAATTTTCTCAGCCAGGAATAGATTTTTCCTTTAAAGTCATGCTAGTTAGCCTAATGTCTCATTATCTGTCTACGAATGAGATAATAATTGAGGATGTTCTAATAGCGCTGATTAGCTGCAATCAGAATCTCCAGTGCTTTCAATAATTACATTGTTCTACAGTCGATATACACCATAAAGACAAAAAATTTACATAAGAAATTGTAACGTAATAATAACGCTCTACACAATATTTACAGAATTATGTACAATCTTCTTCTCTATAGAATAATAAAGCACTAAATTTTGCATATCATTGTTTAGCACTTCTCATCTCTTGTGTCAATCTCTGCAATTTAATTGTATATAAATTTCTTTGATTCGAGAAATGGCACACACGCTTGAGTTTTTCACCATGCAAAGCACTTGAATTCAGTTACTTGTTTAATTCCTAAAAAAAAAGCATATAGAATTTTTAACGGTGATCTTTTATCACTCACAAATTCTTCATTAATTTTCGCCTGAGCACGTGTGAAAATCTTAAACGGGGAGAACTCACATTACGCGTAAATTATTTACAGTTTTGTGCCAAAAGGTGTGAACTTATTGACAAAATTTTGCTTTTTTGTCTTGCTTACAAAACCACTCAATAATGATCTGTGAGTGGATTTAACACAAACTCATCGCCCAACCAATCTTCCTTCACCAGATCGGCTCCCTTCTCGCCAATCATAATTACTGGGGCGTTTGTGTTGCCACTTGAGATTGTTGGCATAATACTGGCATCGATGACCCTCAGACCAGAGACACCGTAGACACGCAAGCGTGGATCCACGACAGCTTCTTTGTCCCATGCGGGACCCATTTTCGCTGTTCCCACAGGATGATAAATCGTCATTGAGATTGTTCTTATGTGACACTCAATGTATTCGTCTGACCAGAATTTCAAGTGTTTGCAATTGGGAAGTGGCTTTCGGTAGATTCTCGACCCGAATTGCTTGAAGACTTTGGCATCGGCGACTCTCTTTGCAATTTTAGCACCTTCCACCAGTGTCTTGATGTCGTGCGGATCCTTAAAGTAGTTGGGCTCCATGATGGGCGCCTGGAAGGGATTTCGCGAGTACAGACGCACCCATCCTCTCGATCTGGGTCGCAGCAGGAGAGGAATTATCGTCCAAGCGTCCTCCTTGGCAATGGGATGATACACTTCGCGGTAGAGACTCTCCTTGAGGCCCAGGATCTTCTTCACCTGATCGCCGCCGTCGGAGTTGATAGAGGCCGGCGCCATGTGAAACTGAATGTCGGGCCAGTTGGCGGACTTGTTGGCCAGTGGTGTGTTTACAAATGCCAGGCCTTCAACCCCTCCTAAGCTCGTCATTGGGCCTCTTTCATTCACCACATAATGCATCACCAAAGCGCCGGCATTCATGCGTGTCGGAATGAGTGTCACGGGTTTATCCACCAAAAATGTTAATCCCGCCATTCCCACGTGATCCTGAAGGTTGTCACCCACGGGAAGGTCGTGCAGGAGATCAATTCCCTTCTCTTCCAAGTGTTCTGCCGGTCCAATGCCCGAGAGCATGAGAATTTGTGGCGTGTTTATGGCTCCGGCTGACAGAATGACTTCTTTCTTGGCATTGATTTGATAGCGTTTGCCATTCTTCACAAACTCCACGCCATAAGTTCTCTTTGTGTTGGGATCAATTAGGATTTTTGTCACGTGAGAGTTCATGCTGAGATGAAAGTTCTTTCGCAATCTGATGGGTCTGAGGAAGGCTTTGGCTGTGCTGCATCTGCTGCCGCGTCTTATTGTTCCCTGTGCGATCATGAAACCCTTCTGATCTGCTCCATTGATGTCTCTGTTTGGGTAGCCAATTTCCGTTCCCGCCTCCACAAAGGCCGCCACCAGGGGTGAATGCCACGGTGATTCTTGCACTGTGAGATATCCGCCAGTGCGATGATAGCGACTGGTTTGGGCCAAATAGGGATTTCTGTTGTCTTCGGACTTCTTGAAGTAATGCAGCACATTTTCGTAATTCCACCCGGGATTTCCCAGTGATTCCCAGTAGTTGTAGTCATTCTTATTGCCTCGCACGTAGAGCATGTAGTTGAGGACGCTGGAGCCGCCGAGGACTTTCCCGCGTGGCCAATTGCAGCGGTTGTTCACCATGCCGAGGCATGATGTGTTGGAGGAGCGCGTTTTGTAGCGCCAATCGAGTTTGCTGAGCTGCAGATAGGCGGCAAGTGATGGTGTGTCTGAGATCTCATTCTCATCGGGACCCGCTTCCAAGAGGAGCACCTTCCAGTCTGGCACCTCGGTCAGTCTGTTGGCCACCACGGCGCCCGCCGACCCAGCGCCGATCACGATGAAGTCGTACTCGGGCAGGATGACGCGTCGATCGAAGGGTCGGGACTCGGGATCGACGCGATCGTAGCGATAGAAGGAGATTGCAGCCAGGAGGAAGGGAATCACCCAGAGACTAGTTGTTATCACACCGAATGTCGTATTGATCACAGATGAGGCTATCAAGATGTTGAGCACCATTTTTTCGTCTTCTTCTTCTTCTTCGGTCTGCGGCGATGTGCAATGCGCGTCTCTCAAGTGGGGAATTTCAACCTCAATGGCTTGGCGGCGAAGGAGGATGCTTGCTTTTGTCTGCCTCAGTCACTCCTTGACTGGACATTGTCGATTTGGGGGATGAGATGATCACTCCGCCATAAGAGTTTCTGCGGAAGAGTGAAGAAAAAGAGGTGTTGTGAGGAATTTCATTGAAATGAATATTTGCATTGTGTGTTTGGGCATGAGTTGAAATTGTGGGAAATCACTCTCAGACGCATCTTCTGCGTGGTGAAAACAATGAAGGAATTCCCTCTCTTGGCTGATAATTGGTGATTCCCTATGAGGTGTGAAAGATCATCAGTTGTTATTGCTATTGACTGCCAAGTCTGGTCGAGAATGGGTGTGAAAAATTGATGTTCATCAGACCTTGCTACTTTTCCTTTCTTCTCTGCATAATAATTTCTGCTATTTTTGACATTTTAATTGTCGTGCAAAATCAACTTCCCCCTTTGTGGTCATATGAGGAAGCGTCTGCCAATTGGATATTTTCCATATCAAAGTGATTATCATTTAATGCTATTCAGTGTTTTTTTTTACTTCTCAAATTTATATCAATAAACATATTGGATTTATAGTGTCTGTTCTTCCTTATAAAATTCACAAGAATTTGTCATTTAAAGTGGAAAGCAATAAAGGGTGAATCAGAGAAGAAGATAAATTGGTGTTTCCTGTATGAGATTAAAGTCAAATATCCTCTAAAATAATGATTCTCTGTTTTGGTTAACCAGAAAATCACAGACATTTGCATAAATCTCCAAAATGTTCAGCAACTTTGGCAATCGTGAGGTCAAACTTTATATAAATTGTAAACCGTAGAATTAATTTTATAGTTAGATATAATAAATTTCCGGCTGTCTGTTTTGTTAACTGCTTTTTGTTATGATTTACAACCATGATTTGTGCAGTGGAAGTTAGAATTATTTGGCAATAACTTAATGCCACGTTGAAATGTGACAATGCACATTGACCGAGAGGAAGGTTTCTTCATTTATTTTGCTATAGACAGAATTGTTGTTTATTTTCTCGTGACTCGTGTCTTCATTTGGCAGTCAATTGGCAATTTGCGAGGAGTGTTGTTGCCCTCAAGTTCAAGATCCCTGAATGAGATGCAAAATATTACTTAGCGATTGAACAAATCCATATTATCATGCATATATCATTTCACTCTGAACTCACAGCATTTCAAATTGAAGAAATTAAATGATTAATTGGGAAATTTTGCACGCCAAGACCAGAGAATTATGATTTTTGACCAAATTGAGGCATTTAATGTTTCTTTGGTCTCTTGTCATGTCCATTATCAAGGTAATTGTTACACAAGACTCTCTTGACTTTATTTCTTTCTGCGCGCCTCGACTTGGAAAAGACTAAAACGCAACATTTTCTTGCACAACACAGACACTCTGACGAGATACACTGCGATCAATATAGTGTTTGAGCTTCTTACAACCTACAACACGTGTTTGGTGAATAGTTTATCGATTGAAGGCGGTGGTTTTGTGGCGCGAGGGAAAATGTAATTTCACTTTTTTCCTCTTCAACATGCGGAGAGGAAAACATTCAATTTGGCTCTGCATGATGGTTGATGATGATACTTGAGTGTGGAAGGAAATGCTTCATTGCATATTTGGTTTTTCTTTTCACTCCATTGCCAAGCATTTGCATCTTGTGCTGTGTGAGGAAAACAGTGAACACGCGGAGAGTGATTTTGAAGAGTTTAGTGGGAGGCACGAGGCACGTTAATTTATTCAATTAATGGACCAATGCGATTGTATAGGGAAATAATTGCATTACTTGCAACTTTTACGCTGAGCTTCTTGTCTGATTTTCCGATTTTTTTCAAGAGTTCTGATGAACAGTAAAGATAGAGTAAAAAATACCGCATAAAACATGAAATTGTCTCTTCATGGCTTAAGATTTTGTTTCGATCGTTTGGACAGAAATTGAACTTTAAACATCAAAATGTGTAATGTGCAAATTTTCTACGCTTCTTGCTTTTCCCGTGCTAGTTTCGCTCTTTTCCAAAGAATTGCTGCACTTTCCTCTATAGAGCGGCGAGCGACTCTCTTGCAAAATCATCATCAAACTCTACAACACCCATAAAAGTTTGTGCACACATGACGATATATATTGAGCAGTTGTGACATTATCAGTTCCGCCTGTTTAACTTGGACTTCCTCTCTCTTTTCACTCTCAAAGTTTTGTCGGGAAGCGTCCGCTGTTCAGCGAAATATTGCGCTGAAGGAGTTGCAATAACTGACATTTTGAGATGAAAATGCAATCATTTTGTTCATTGTGCAGAAATTGAAAACCATGTAATTACATTTTCACGGTTTCTTCTGCACCATATCGATCCGAGACGATCTCCTTCTTTCTGTCCATGGCGGAAGAGTTTCTCATCGGGAAAGGAGGTGTCAAAGACTTGTTGCTGCTGAAGCACAATTCTCGCGAAGAGAGAGAGAGAGAGTATAAATTTTTTGGATTTAATGAGAAAATAATAAATGCTTTTTTCGGGCTGAGATAGACACAAATGAGAATCATGTGTGTTGATCTGTCATTGTTTCGTACTAACTCACGATGCGGAAGAGAAGTGACGTAGAAAATTACACGTATAAATCGGTGAAATGTGGTTGTGGGCTTTGGGAAAAATTATTAGAGGAGATTTCCAACTATGATTGCTAATAGATTGATAATAATTTTCGATACGATCTTTCGCTTATGAAGCAATTCTGCGATTTTATTTGCCATTCCACGCAGAAAATTGCACCTAAAGTATATATTTCTTGCAGATCTGGAGGTTATAGTTTTGGAATATTGCTATGCAATCAGGCGTAACTAATGGATATTTTTGCCCATTTTCGTGGATTGTGATCCCACGCAAAAGTATATATTATTTTCTTATCCGTGAGATCAAATGATCAGGGAATATCGTGATCTTTATTCCTTCAAAAAAAAAACTTCCACGAGAGTTTTTATTTTATCATTCAAAAGCCACCTGAACTTAATTAAGAATTCACAATTGTTGAGCTTCACTTTAATCGTGATCATTTATCGTGCATCACAAAAGAACTTTTACTTTTTTTGTGGTCGCATGAGATCATGAACAAAAAAAATCATTAACATGAGATGATTCCCTAATATTTGTGATGATCTTGAAGTTTAAGCAAAAGGCCTTTTGAAGACTTCTAAATATTTCATTGAAAATGCCAATCAATGATTTTACATTGAAATTTGCTATGAATTTATGCGAGGCATTCTTGTTAAAATTAGATGTGATGTTTTGAGGTTTTCCCTTCGTTGGTCTGTTATCTATATAAGTATGTATATTCTCTAAAATGGAAAGTGGAATTTTAGCAATGCTCTGTATCAGCGCAAAGAGATCGTGGTCTTATTGTATTTTGAGGTCTCTTTTCACAAACTTCCCGGTGGGAGTTTCTCTCTTGGAGTCACACAATTTTGAATGATTAATTGCTTGTAAAAATATATCACTGTAGCAAATTGTGAAAAGAGCAGTAGCTCTATTATGGTCCACATAGATCAACATGTTGTAGACTTTCTCGCTCTGTGACAGGGATAATTTGAATATGTGTTTTGGCATTTTTCGGAGTAGATATTCGAGGACTTCCGAACATAATTCGAACAGCAAAACTGCGGTAATAAATTCCGGTTTTTATGTGTTATTACGTAAACAGTTAAACTCCATAAAGATATGAAACACACTGGGCGATTAGGAGAAATGTGTTTAAACGCATGAAATGCGCGGGTAAAGGTGCAATACAATATGGTGCGGCGGACGCACTCGACATCTTCAGCAAAACGTCTTCGGCCATAAATTGTGTGTTGCGGAATGTAGACATAAAACCGGAAAAATCCTCTTATTTATCATCCATGATCTCATTGCACACTCTCATTTGGGGGGAAGAGAGATGATGTTGCATGATGGTCTCGTGGCACTGTTGCGGATGGAGCAACGCATCGAGCGCGAGGGCAAAAATATTCAGCAATTGAGAGACACTGAAAGTGGATCGAAAGAGATTCAGCATGAAGTTGATTCACGACTTGTACTACTTCCATTCTTGCCAACTCTATTCCGAGAGCGCATAATTTCCATTTCATCATCACCATCTTTCTCTCTCTCTGCATCATAATGCTCTCTGGCCACAGACATATTGGAGGCCTTCGTCACAGACGGCGATTGCGTCGGGTGGAGTTGATTTATGATAAGAGAATTTCCTCTATGCAAATGCATTTCTTTTCTTCTCTCTCCTTCGACTTTTCTTCCTTCTATTGCACCAAGTTGCGCGTCTCTTTTCATATGGATATATTAGATCTTGCGCGACTTGGGCAACAGAAAATCACTTTCCGCATAGTTTCAACTCTCTTCTCTAATTAGCACGCCTCTTATGTCTTAATTCAACAACAACAACAACAACAAAGAATTGATTGAGGAATAATGGTTCCATATTGTTTGAGATGTGAAGTGAAATCGTGTTCTCGCTGCATTGAAATTTTGTATAAAAATCTCTTACACAAGTATCAGACATCAATTAATATCTGACTATGTACTCTATACTCAGTGCTCACTTCAGCATAATTTTGCACTGTAGTTTTGATTTATTCATAACTCTTCAATGAATAATTAATCACTCGACTTCATTTCATTACTTATTCACTCTATCAACGTTTGGTTGATTTGGCGAATGGCAATTAAATGATTAGCTTAATTTATTTAAATCCAGAGGGATTATAGGTTGAAGGATGTGCAATTGAGAAGTGATATTTAGAGCCACTGCAATGTAGCAAAGTGTATATTTGAAAGTAATAGTCGCTTAGCGTGATTTCACTTGCATTTTCATGCTCATAATTGGATTATACAGAGTGTGATCAAATACACCTATTTTTTACGCATCTCTTCTCATCCACGGAAAATATCTTCAACGATTATTCAATTCGCCATGAAGTATCACTCGACCTCTTAGGTAATAATATGCGGCTTTTACATCGACATGCTGAAGAGGAAGAAATGAAATTTTGCAGACACTGTTTTTATTGCTCTCTTCCAGTCCGCCAGATAAAGAGACACATCTCGCGCGGCTCTGTCTTGATCAATAGTTGTATATTTATGGTAAAATATCGAAAGTGCTTTACTGCGGTTGTGCATATGAAAAAAATTTAACTCTTGACACAAATAATAATGTATTCTCACAGTGAAACACATTGGCTGTAAAGCAAGAGTGTCTTGCAAATTCTCTTTTTTCTGCTTCAACATTTCACAACACTTTTTTTTTGCCTCTGCATGGAGGTGTTAAAGAAAAGGAACAACATTGACTTATGAGAGAGAGATAGCTCACTTAATTTCGAGAATAATCCATTTTTCATGCAGTTGGTAGAGATCCTTGTAATTGTGATATCCAATTGTGTGATCTGCTGAGGAGAAGTTCGTTTTTCTGGTTCTTTGATTTCACTCACGGAAAAAGTGTGTTTCACTCTGTGCGACTCACGTGAAAATCTTTGCTCAATCTGCTAAAAACTGAGAGCGACTGTGGATGTCTTTTACCACAACTGAGCAGCCACCGCGCGATGTTCAGCGCAAATGTTTACGCAATGAGCCAATTGTTGAGTAAGCGCAAGACACTTGCGCGCCCGAAAAACCGTTGCGTTTTGTACTTTTGTATTTGAACTAGAGTTTTAACAAGAGAGTGCAAGTGAGTGAAAAAGCACCACCAAATAGTTCGATATCCGTGAATAAACTAAAACAGCTCCGTCGACAATTCGGAAATGGGGTTTTGCACGGTGGAATTTGCTGTCGAATGGGATGGATGAATTGGGAGTGAGTGCAAGAAAAGGCACTCTTGCATCGGCGGTGGGGGCGCATACCATTTCTCTGGCGCCGCGTGATATCTCGCTACACCTTTCCCCTCATTTCCACACACAGACAAACACACACATAACAAGCACACTTACCCAGTGAGAGATCCACTGCGGAATGTTGCTGGAAAATTGATGGTGAGATTCTTGTTTGCCGCGCAATCTTGCTGGCATGGAGGAGAAGAGATGATAAGAACCAAATGATGACGTCTTCGTGGCTGCTGAAATGTGTTTGACCTTTCGATTCAGCAATTGATCGCGATCACAGTGATTATGTGTATATTATAGGCTATATCAGATTTACAAATGTGCTTTCCGGATTAAACAATTTAATAATAATAATGCAATTTGATCTCCATGTCGGCAAACAATGCCCTGGAGATTATTTCCAAAGCTGATACACGATCAGTGGCGATCTTGAGCGATTGCTGGTGAACTGGAGAAATTTCCATATCCCTTCTTTAGAGTCTCTCGGTCTCTCAAGACGCCCCTCTTTTTCTCCCCGCTGAACCACTTAATAAACAAGACAATATCCATGCAAAGTGCGTGGCTTCTACTGGTTTTTGATGACAACGAAATATACTTTAGCGAAGACGAAAAGTCTTGCATCACTCACACACAGTGTTGTTTTTTTTTATGAGAGCCGCTAATAAACTTACAAATTTGTACTTTCTTTTATCGACAAAATCCCTACGTTAATGTCTTGGAATGTTTTTCTTTCGGTTATAATACATCATACTCGTTAAATCTCTCTTAATTGCTGAAATAAAATGCTTCATGAGTTAATGCGATCGCTCTGAGAATGCATTCTATCGTGCCAGATCACTTCAGAATTCAATTGATTTCTTAAGGTAAAAAAAAGTGTAGTGAGTAAAAGCAGATAATATATGTTGCTTCCCCAGAATAAAAGAAAAAAATTTGTGCCATAAATTTCCATTATTCAACGGTCAAATTGATTACAAAATCGAAGAAAGTTGTTGTTGAATTTCTTTTACTTGCACCTCCGCGTCAAGTCTGGGGGGAAGAAATGTGGCTGTCTTTTCCACTTCTGGCCACCTTGATGGCGTTGGCTTGGAAAAACATTGCAATGATGATGATGGATTTGTATTTGAACGGGGTCTCTTCCATATCAACACACAATCAGTGACCAGACGGAGATGAAATCGTGAGGTTTACGTCTTGATTTTCACATTATTACGCTAGATTGTAAAATAGTTGCGCAACAATTTGATATTATAGGCGTTGTGTATGTGTGCACAGGCGATGGCGGTAATTTTCTCCTTTTAGCTGGTGGATGCAAAAATTATTATAAAATTTATTTAACACCAAATAAACAGTGTGACGGTGAAAGAGACGCGGTGATCGTGTCACAATTTCACCCGGTCTACCAAGTTTTTTTTTCTCTCAGTTTCACTCACTCTTTCACTCGGAAATGGTGGCAGACGTGACTCTCGGCACACTTTTGTCGCCACTTCCGATGTAAATTTCTTTTTTTGGGTACAAATTGGAGGCTTTTTTTTTGGGTGGCACGGAAAGACTATTGAGATTGCGCAAGATCGCTTCGATCACTGATTTTTTTTTAGTGTGTTGTGATCATAAATGCGCGAATATTGCGCAATGTCAGCTCAACTGATGGATGATTTTGCTACAGATTGAGTTGTGGGTGATCCATTGACCAAAATACCATAATTTCTCCCATGACATGACATGCAACTCTCTGTCCATTGTTAATTCTCTGATCCAATTTGCTTTCTTTGACATATATTCCATTGTTGTGACCACTCTGAGAGTGTGTTATCTAAGATTATGCACACAATAGCGCGACTTGATGCAAAATGAAAATGAAATTCTTGCCATTTTTCATGTCAATGCAACTGTTGATGTTTTTGTCTATTGTCTCAACGTGTCACAGTTCTTCGTTGATCACCTTATAATAATATGGTCTTACTTTGTACATAATAGTTTAATGAGTTTTGACTCTAGCACGTATTTACGTGCAAAGTGTTGCTGGAAAAGAAGAAAAAAAATCATCCTCGCACTTCCCGTTCAAATGCGATCTCACGAGATCTTGTCAATGCGATCACGTAAGATCACGCGGAATGTGAGAGTTTGCATCAATCTTAAAACCTCCAACAAGTAGAGATCACGTTCACTATCATTTTTTCTCACTCTCAATTTGATTCGATAATCCAATATACTTATACAGGTATGAGGAATTCATTACCATGTTGCGTATAGAAAAGATCTCTTTTTCGAGTTCAAGATTGTTTGGTATGTTTCAGACCTCCCGCAATAAGGATTTTGCTGTGTTTCGTGCGCTCATGATCACGCCAAACCCGCAATGTACGCAGAGATTCAATTTAGCCAACTTGGAAATCCCGACCACGCGCCATTGAACAATATACTTATTTGGACAATTTGTAACGGAATTCCTCTGTGAATATACGCGAAGAATTCATTATTATGCTTTCAATGAGATGCAGCACTTTTTCTCTAATTTCTCTCCCTTTTTTTCTTTGCATTTTCCTAATGGAATTCCTTGCGAGTGGCGCTGAGTGACAGGAGAAAGAGTTTAGCGGGCTGTAAAAGTGATCGCGATCTTCTGTATAATTATTACCAACAGCCACAACAATGTTTGGGTAGAATTTTTTAAAGGCCACTGTTTGCGGCAAGTGAAAGTGTTAGGTAACACTGTGCGGTGCTCCGACGTGTGTACATTAAATACACGAGCATTTTCCTACACGATCGACGGTATTTGGTTTCTCTCCCACTTGCACTTTCGTTCGTATTTACTCTGTCATGCCGACGAGAGTGAGAATGAGAGTATGTGTTGTGTGTGTGTGTGTGTGTGTTTATGGTGAGAAAGAGCGCGAATTGCGGACAAAAGCATGCGAAGGAAATTCTAGGTCAATCGGTTTTCCGATGCAACAGTGCGCGAGTGGGTTTGCGTCTCGAATGGGGCTCTCGTGATGTAGATCGCGTGTTGGTGTCGGTTTATTAATTTTCAAAATGCTTCAATTGTTCCGATTTAGTGATGAGATTTTTCTCATTCACATTTGAGATAGATGAGAAGAGTGGCGAGAAAAATAGGTGGAATCTATAGACAGGAAAGATTAATTAATAAAAATACGGCATTATTGAGTTGCACGAATAACAGATTAATTGTTTTCGACTCAAATATCGCAGCATTTTCGTCTTTGTTGATGATGAATAGATGCAGAAGAAAGATCATTTATTAACTCACCTCTTTTCATTCATCAATTGTATCCGAAATATCACTTGAGAGTGGCTGTGTTTTCTTCGACGGTTTATTGATTTATTTTCCTCTCTCTTCATCTCTTTTGTGATGATTTTTCCTACGTGATCAGATACACGTATATTCAACATCGCAGTTGTTGAGACAACTTTCTTGCGTTACACGAATCGAGAGTGGAAAGCTTTCTTCTGCCTGGAAAATTCTTTCATTTCTGTAGAAAGTTTCGTCCATATTTCGTAACAGAACATTTCTAAGTGAAATGTAGGACAAAATGCGTCTATTACGGGCATTTCACGTTCATTTACTCACGCCTATAACTTTTAACCATTTTAACCCCATTTATGGCGTTTCATCATCAAGCTGGGACGTTTATCACCTCTTTCGCAATCGATGTTGAGTAAAATAATCCTATCATGGCTTTTTTCTCTGTCTTTTTCAGGTATGTTCTACTTTCATTGCCAATATTATGCACACAGACGAGAGATTATGCGTCTCAAGGTGGGCTGTCAATTGATGTTGGGCGAGAGCAGTGAAAAGACTGGGTTTTCAACTAGTAAGAATTCTTTTTTATTTCTTTTTTCATGTCTTAACAAATTTAGCAATACTCTCTAAAAACTTACAAAAAAACATTTAATTTCTGCATTCGTGTCTAACGTGATCTTACGCTTCTTTTTGTTCCATTTTCTTTTTGACTAGCTAACATTATTAAATTACGAAAGAATATCGTGTCACATTTTCCATGAATTGCGCGCGATATTTGTTGTGGATCTTCAACAGTTTTGATGTCTCTATAATCACCAATCAAGATCTCAAAAACATAATTTTTTTTCTTCTGCACACGTAACATTATTATTGCATTCTCTGCCACGAAGATCATTCTAACTTCTTTTGCAATCACTTTCGAAAAGAAGGGAAATTTCTACGCTGTGTAACTTTTCTCTCTTTCTCTTTTTTCTTCTTCTTCATTAAACGAGATATCACAAAATTGATATGGTTCATGACAGGGGAATGTTTTCTTAGGCGTCTCCCCGAAGTCTTCCCCAATCCTCCTTGACCATGTCGGCCGCCTTCTCGGCGATCATGATGGTGGGCGCGTTGGGATTCCCACTGATGATCGTCGGCATGATGCTGGCATCGACGACGCGCAATCCTTGGATGCCGTACACGCGCAAGCGGGCGTCCACGACGGCCTGTGGATCCCAGCTGGGGCCCATTTTGCACGTGGAGGTCGGATGGTAGATAGTGAAGGTGAATTGGCGCACACAACACTCCCAATAGGCGTCAGACTGGAACTCCAGGTGGCGACAGGCTGGCATTGGGATGTTGTGGAGGCGCGAGCCGAAGCGCTGGAAGGCTGGTGTGTCGGAGATGTTGACGGCAATCTTGATGCCTTCAATGAGGACATCCACGTCCTCGCGATGGGCGAAGTAGTTGGGAATAAGGACGGGTGGATCGAAGGGATCGGCACTGCGAAGTTTGACCCATCCTGTGCTTCTGGGGCGCAAAAGTAGGGGCAGAAGAGACCACGTTTCTGCATGAATTAATGGCTTGTAGACAGTGTTGAAGACGCCATCTCTCAGATTGAGAATCTTCCGGATGTTCTCACCGCGATCGGAGGCAACTGAGCTGGGACTGAAGTGATACTGAATGTCTGGCCAGAGGCCCGACGGATCGGCGTATTTGGTGTTGACGAAGGCCACAGCCTCGACGCCTGGGAAGGACATTGGGCCGCGTTCGTTGAGGATGTACTCGAGCAAGACTGGGGCAGTTTGGAAGCGATTGACAGTGACGGAAACAGGTTCGTTGATGACAAAAGTCAGTCCACCGAGTCCCACGTGATCCTGCAGATTGTGTCCCACTGGGAGATCCTGAACCACGGGAATATCGTGCTCGGCCAAGTGTTCAGCAGGACCTATTCCGCTGAGCATCAGCAATTGGGGTGTGTTGAGAGCTCCGGCGGAGAGGATGACTTCTCTCCTGGCCAGAACTTGATACATTTTGCCAGCACGGCGAAATTCCACGCCGAAAGCGCGTTTCTTGTCGTCCAATAGAACTCTTGTGGCTTGAGAGTGAAGAACCACGTGAAGATTGCGCCTCAGGCGAACGGGGCGGATGAAGGCTTTGGAAGTACTACATCTACTGGCACGTCTCATGGTGGCTTGGAGGAGCATGAATCCCGTTTGCTCCTCGCCATTGCAGTCTCGATAGTCATATCCCATCTCCATGCCGGCCTTGATGAATGCTACGGACAAGGGAGTTCGCCAGGGAGCCTCTTGGACTGTTAAGTAGCCGCCTTGCTTGTGATAAGGCGTTTTTGTGAGATAGGGATTGCGATTGTCCTCGGATTTGGTGAAATAGGGCAGGACATCGTCGAAACTCCAGCCAGGATTCCCCTGAGCCTGCCAATAGTCGTAGTCGCGACGATTTCCGCGCACGTAAACCATCGCATTGAGGACACTGGAGCCGCCCATGACTTTTCCACGAGGCCAATTGCAGCGATTGCCTATCATGGCTTGGCAATAGGCGCCATCGGGCGGTGGTTGAGTCTGATATTGCCAGTCAAACTCGGTTAATTGCAAATATCCCGCCATGGTGGGAGTGTCAGTGACTTCATTCTCATCTCCACCGGCCTCGATCAGGAGCACGGTCCAGTTGCTTATCTCAGAGAGTCGAGATGCCATCACGGCTCCGGCTGATCCTCCTCCAACCACAATAAAGTCATAGTGTCGACGAAGCTGCAAAGATAGAGAGGAAGAGAGAGAGAGAGAGAGAGTGAGATTAGGCAAATGTCTGCTTTTCGACTGGAAGAATTTCTTCTTACGTAGGAAGTATCAATGACTTTGGCTTCGGGATCATAGTTGTAGTAGCGATAGTAGTTCATGCCAACCATGAGGAGGGGGAGGAGACTGAGGAAAGCGACAGGAGCTGCTGTGATTCCTCCGAGAGTTGAGAAGACAGCAAAAGCCATTGCAGAAGAAGCGCGCAGCGGGTTTAGCCGTTTAAATCCATACGTCTACCGCCTGTTGAGCCGGTGTTGGTGGCTTCTCACCCAGTATCTTCGGTCGATAGTTCCTGATGCCGTTCGCCCGGGTCGGCGTGAAGTTCTTCTTGGCGTTGCGATCTTGCTCCTCAATGTCCAAGTAGGATTTAATATAGAGCTGCTCCTTGAGGTACTTTGTTTGGCGTTCGACACTTTTGCATGAGTATCGCGAGCTCGCCGTTGCCGTTGACGCGATGGAGCGCGTTGTTGTGGATCCACTGCTGCTGCTGGTCGACGAATGGTAGTCTTGTACGGAATTGCATCTACTTGGGAGTGACTTTTCTTGGCCCATCTTATGTATGAGCTTCAATCTGCAATTGGATTCCGAAGAGGAGAGAAAAAAGAGAGACAATTAGGGAAATGCTTGTGTAGATAATTAATTGTCAGGGAATTTCTTCTTCCTCTTTTTTGTATAGTATAAATGAGAAAGGAATTTGCCATTGACATTCACAATGATATGCTCTCAATTGCATTAAATTGCACACCTTCTGGAAGGCATGAGATTAGAGACAGGTTTGAATTTAAAGTGTGTGACAATCAATTCTTGTGATCTCACGCGTTTCATACCGACGATTTCATAATACACTCGCGACTCAGAGTGTTTACTTTCGAAAGTTTCGCCTCTTGTTTCTTTTTTTCTGCGCACTCCATCTCAATTTTTACCATTTATATGACACACAATCACCTTGAGAGGTGAATGAGGGGCAAAAAGAGGTGCTTTTGACACTAAATCTTTCACTCTCAACGTCTCAAGTGTACATGAAAATAGACTTTAATAATAGAATGGTCAATTGGTTTGATATTTGCAAGAAGTTTTGCGGTTTGTGACGAAAGTATGACAAGCAATATTGTCAAAGTTGATTAGTTTACCAGTGAGAAAATTTCAAGATAGTAATTTTCATATGAATTTCTCTCAAATCTTTCATCTGTGCTTTCTGCAAGTCGAGTTCAAAGCTTCACCGTCTGGTGATTTCGTTTGTGGGAAGGTCTTTAAGTGGCTTCAGCTTGACTGTTTTTTTTTGTGCCTCCAAGAAGCGTTTCCATGGTGTGTATTTCGAGAAATGAAGAGTTTATCTCAAATGAGAGTGAAATTGATTTGGTGAGGAAGATAAATTGAAAATTCTCATAACTGTGAAATTTCTAATGTCTCTGCGCTTTTTCTTAAACTTGATGATGATAAATGGTTGAACTTTCTGAGATTTTCATCTAATTCCGGGAGCTTTTTTTTCACCGGGATGAAGATGTTTCGATGTTGTGATGCAACGGATTTGTCTACACTTGAGTGCATTTGGTTTGAATTTGCTCTGATAAATTTTGCAAATTAATATCATGATAACACTCGTTTCTTTCTTACTTAATGTATGCAAATGAAGTTTTTCGCGATAGTGATTTATTTGGGTGATTATTAGTCAAGTATGAATTGTGAATATATTGCACAATGAGAGATAACAAAGTGCAATTGAAGTGATGATGATGATCTACGCTTTGTACATCTCTAATTGTTTACTTTCACGCCATCATCAACTGTCTTACATTTACGTGTGCCATTTGCAATTGTGGCCAATTGCAGGTTGCATAGCAGAATTGAAGAGTGCATTGCACACAATGCAGTCAAGAAGCGATAGAAAATTAACTCACAACTGATGTGGGTAAAAGGAGCGTTTTGGGTGATGACTGGATGTGTTGGATAGAGACGAAAGAGCGCGTGGTTGCATGAAAAGAAAATAATTCTAGAAAATAGTTTAATGTGCAGCTATTGTATAATTTATACACTTCTTCATCTGATTTATAACAAAACCACAACAGCGTTGGAAGCATTGCAATTAGGAATGACCATAAAAATGGTTATATTGCATTTTTGTGTTCACCTCTTCATGGAGACTCTTTGGAGTTTCACTTTTTATTCTGCGTACAGTTTTTACTCGCTAATTTTAGGTTTTTTTCCATTTTCTCAATGCGAAATGTTGCTGGCTTTTACGACAACGCGGCATTGTTTTGTAATGCCAATGAAAATCTATTCAAATTTACACACACACGATGGAATATATAAAATCACTTGCAATGACCTCTTGAAGAGAGGCAAAATAAGATTCACAGATTTGGTTTGATTTCCACAAAACCTCAAGTTGAAAGATCTCTTTGCTGTACGTGAAGAGTTGGCAGAGAGAGAAGAAGAAAAAAACAACAGTATTACGTGTTTTATTGGAGAAGAAATCTTTCGATCCGAGGAAACACAGTGTTGATCGCATGTTTTGAAATGCAATGATCGTTGGTGTATTTGGTGCTTTAGCGGAAGATAAAGTACTTGTATCTCATTTCACTTTCATCCCGTGTCTTTTATTTCTCTCAATAATCTCTTTTCACGCTGGGGTAATGAATAAAAGAAGACTGTTACATCAATTATTTGCAGTGGTTTTTTCGAACCCGCGCGCGCGCGGGTGTCCGTTGGAGGGAAAAAAGAGCGCACAGACCAGAAAATTGTTCAAATTCACCAAATTAAAATTCTGTGTTAATAGTGTTTGGCCGAAAAAACAGGAAGGAAATGCGATTACGCCATCGAGGCTGAGAGAGAATGGGTGTTTACTGAAATTGTGGGTCTTAAAGAGTGTCAGGCGAGGGAGAGACACACAATATCATTGTGTGTATGAATGATATGGTCTTAGAAATTGGGTGTATTTGTGCAAATTTCTCCAAATATTTTACCATGTAATTATCATTAGTTGTGAGTCTCGTGAAGACATTTTCGGACATGAAAACATCGCGCAGAGTCTCCACATTTTTCCATGGTGTTTCACACACAAATTGTGTGGTATTTGCGCGTGTGAAGTGTGATATGAATTCTAATGCTCTCTTTGAACATAATGTGGTGAAAATTTGATGGAAGTCACACTGTTTGTCTTCAGGCCTCTCACAATTCTACTTTGCCAGATTTAATATGGTCAAAAATGATATTATTGGGTCGCATAGCAATTGATCGCGTGTTGATCTACATTTTCAACACTTTTGTTCACCACCATAACGCACTAACCTTAATTTTTTCCCAATTTTTTCTTGCCTCTACATCCTAATTAATTGAAATGCTTCTTCTCTCGCATCTCTCGCACCACAATGGATGTGATCTTGCGTGAGATCAGATGAAATGCCACACGTTTGACCAAGATGACGGATCTATTTGGACTTTATTATTATGTGCGGTTGTTTTTCCCGCTTTCTGTCTGCGATGTTTTCTGCATTTTAAGATCTTTTCATGGTGATCTTGACACATGGTGATAATTTAAGAATATCATTTAAATTTTTTCAAAGAAAAATTATTAATGAGAAAACAGTTTCACTGCTTTCAAAATTAGGTACAAATAAGACGTGCTGAAGTTTTTCTTTCACAGTGAAGAAACTCTTTTTATCATGAGTCATGAAATTGAGAGAGAGAAAGATCAAACAACTAATAAAGCTAGCATTTAACATCTCTGTTGATTTTTTTTTCTTTTTCTACGACTCTGTCTCGCCACAGATTGTTAATGTGTATGAATGAATTCATTTGGGAGGCAAAGCGGCAATAAAAAATACTGCAATTAAAGTTCATACGACGATCGTCAATTGGATGATAATGTTGATGGGAAAAGAGGTGTATATAAAATGAGAGAAAGAATATTGTGGAGCATTGAAGTGACACTTTGAGATCGTTGACCCTCAATTGTGAAGTTGCATTTTTCATGCAATTGTGAGCTTTTCATTTATCACAAAGTGAACTTACATTAGTCACTGAAACAATCCTATGGCAAAATTCGGATGCATTCTTTTGATGATTTTCACTTCCACTTTCCAAAAAACACGCACAAAAATCCCTCGTCAGTGATTGAAGATCGCACTGGTAAAGATTTCTTAGATGGCACACGAAATCACTGAGAGCGAGAGAGACTCTTTAGTTGTTGCACAACACAGGAAATTCAACCAAAAGTCACACAGTGAGGTCAATTGTTTCTTAATTTGCTGATCTGATCTCTCCTTGTGCAGATCATTGGTGATCTTTGACTTTTTGCCACTTCACTACCAACTTTATGATCACTGATATTTATAGCTTTTCTGCGTGAATCGCAGAGGTGTGAAAATTTTCTTTTTCTCTCACACTTGATGAGACTCTTCGACGATGGTGTGGTGAAGAGAAAGAGATCTTTTTTCCTCTTGTGTCCGAGCAGTTTGCGAGATGTTGGTAAAATGATGAAAGACACGAGCAGTGGAGAAAGACATCGCGCGGTGGGTAAATTCACGTCGATTGGGGAGGGAGAGACATCGAAGAGACTTCCACAAGTCTTTCTCTTTTCCATGGCACGGCTTCTTATGTGTCTGTGTGTTTGTGTGGTAAAAATGAGCTTGACTGGGTGTGTATATACACTAAACATTGTATAAGAAGTCTTCAGGTGGAATTTCTCTCACTCTCGTGCGGTAAAACTCTGGTTTTTCCTTCTCAAAGTCAAGTTTTGAATATGTGTGATGGTCGACATGGAGTGAAGAAAATGTAAAGAGAGCTTTTCACATATGCATGATACACATTTTCTCAGGAATCACCGTACAATTCTCTCTAATGCTGCACAATGTGTCGAGGCTGCAAAAGTAGATTTTAGAAAAGGAAAGTTGTCCAATATTTCTTGTCGTTGCAGCGCATTTGCAGCGTGTGTGCATTATATGTGGAAGATCGCGATCATCAGATGGAGAAACAGCTGCACTTTTCTGCAAATGCAAACTTTCCTTTGAGACAATGATGAAAAAAAAACAACCATTTCACACAGAAGTGTTAATCATGTTGGGAGATTATATGTAAAAGCCATTGAATGTATTGATTTTGATTGATATTGTCTATATGCGAGAGTAACACAAGATGCTCACAATGATCTTTCACAGTTTCACTGACATATTAAGAGATCATGATAATTTGTCTTGGTGTTTAACTTCTATCAGTCTGTGCTTTTTATTATTAACATTGTGAAAATGATCTTGACCTGTTATCCTAGTTTGATTCTTCTTCTCCTGTGGATAATTTTTAGTTTCAATAAAAGTATTTCTTCTCTTCACCATAATCAACAATATTTTGTCAAAAGTCTGTTTTAATATTTCATGAAGTTCCGGTTGTATTCATCCTCTTTCAGTTAATATGTCTTTCGTAATGTTTTGTCTGGACTTTTTTAGTAGTGCAAATAAATTCTATTGGACTGTTTTTTTTTCACGCAAAACTGACATTTTAGAAACTCTCTCTGTTTCGACAGAAATATGCTAATTATTGGATAAAATTTCTACTTATATTGGTTCACTTTCAGGTTGTCTTTCAATGCTAAAAATGGCATAATTATGAGAGAGTATATTTTTCAATTTCAGATGAAATTGAAAGTATAATTTTCCATTAACAAGCCAATGTCGAATTTTCTTTGTCAAAATTACCAGTCGCGATCCTGGCGTGTTTTCAGTGCAGCGAAGTCGATATTTTATGATACAAAAATTGGCATTGATTGAATACCTGTTCTTCATGACGAGGTGAAAGAGCAAAAAGTGCAATTTTACTTTCACTATCACGAATTTGCCAATAAATCTCACTACAAGATGTTGCGAATTTACGAGGTTGACTTCCATATGGCATCGCAATTAGCATTAAATATGAATCAGTAGCAAAAATGAACTTGACTTTGAGTGTGCGAGAAAAGGAAAGAAAAGAAAGAAAAATTTGCAGCAAAAAAGAAACACACTTTATTGAAAACATCATCAGCTAAAGCATGGATAAATGCATGTAACACGAGTCACAATTGAAGGTTACTTCCTTTATTGTTGGAACTTTCTTCAAAGAAGATTTGTTGTTGTCTTTTTTCGTCGTCGCGTCGTTGTGCGTTGCGAAGATGTAACATTGAACTTGACTAGGTATGTTTTCACTTAAAAATTCACAGCAGGAAAAATTTTTACTGTGATTAATAATCCACTTGATTTTTTATTATTGATTCATCTCTCTCTCGCTTCAATTTGGGGAGAATATAATCGAAAAAATATGCTCACGAGGAAATAGATTTAAGTGACTTTCACTGAATTAATTGATTAATGAAATGGAGTCTAGTATATCATAGGTTTATCCTATTAATAAAGATAATTAAATATTTGATCTTCAAAATTAGAAATTTTCCACGAATTTCAGGGAGTTTTTAGAGACATTTTATGGAGATACAATTAATAACGTCGTATATATTTTTGTGGGCAAATGACTCATTTCGTGATATTTGATTTAATTGCCAGTCACACCTTCATTTCCTCCCTAATCTCACCCCTAATCGCTATACTTCCCCTCACTTTGAGGCAGAATTAAAGTTGATGAGGTAAAATACTTTGCCGTGAAAAGTCATTTCACACTAAATTCATAGGTTTTATTTGGGGAATGCGTGCAATTTTCCCCAATTTTCCCCCGCCGTCAATAATATATGGGTTTATCAAAGAAATTTCTCGCGACTCTGCAATAGAAATCATCATTAAGTCTTACGAAATTTGGGAGTAATTTTCTTCATTCAATCCAGTGAAAGAAAAATGTCTTTCGCTAATGGATACAAATTGGTATAATATAGCATTACATATTGGATTAATGTCGCTTTTTCGGGGCTCTATTTAGCTCAGACGTGCTCCGAACGTGCCAATGGTGGTTTTAGTACACATTTCACTATTCACAGCAGTGAAATTATAAACAAAGTTGTGTGTGGAGAAAGCGCTTTTGTTGGGGGGATTTTGAATGGCTTCGCAGTTGATGGAGACGCCTGGTTGGCGCATTTCAGCAATGTAATTTTGGTGCATACATTTCAGGCTCTTTCTCTTCGGCTTTCCAATCAAAGTTGTAATAGCATTTTGAGCAAATATCTGTTTATGACATCATGTTGTATTGGAATTCCGACAGCGCATGGGCGTGTTTTGATTGTAAAAGCGTAAATATTACTCTTATTCGACACTTTATTCACACAAATTTGACATATAACAATTATTTACACATTTATCTACATCAGAGCGTAGTTTTCCGTCTAATTTCATCCTCACTTACTCAATATTTATATATGTTGGAATTAATTTAATGAAAGGGGTTTGATTGGTAAATATTTATTCCCTAGTAAATCTCAACGGAGTGACTAATTCTCGTTCTCTGTCGCATTTGCGGCCGCATCACCGGTTTCGTTCAACTGCCTTCGTCCTCGGTAGGTTGTTGGCATGTCCTGCATCCAGAGATCCTTCACCAAATCCGCTCCCTTTTCGCCAATCATAATGACTGGGGCGTTGATGTTGCCACTCGTGATCACTGGCATGATGCTGGCGTCAATCACTCTCAGGCCTTTGATGCCGTACACCCTGAGCTGAGGATCCACCACGGCGTCCGGGTCCCAAGAGGGGCCCATCTTGGTCGTGCCTGACATGTGATAGATGGTCATGGTGTACTGCCGAATGGCGCATTCCCAGTATTCGTCCGTGAAGTGGGGCAAGTGCTTGCAATTGGGCAGCTGTTTGCTGTGAAATCTGGCGCCAAATTGCTTCATGGCCACGGTTTCGGCAAGGGTGAGAGCGGCTTTCACGCCCTCCCGCAGCACATTGACATCATCCTGATGTGTTAGGTAGTTGTGATAGAGTAGAGGATGTCTGAGGGGATTCTTCGAGTGGAGAATCATGTAGCCTCGACTTCGTGGGCGAAGCATCATGGGGAAGACGCCAAAGACATCCCTGTTGTTGATTTCACTGAAGACTTCGTTGTAGAAATCGTCACTTAAGCCGTGAGCATTTTTGATTTGAGTGCCTCCGTCGGAACTCGTCGAGGCACTCGTGAGCATAAATTCAATGTCTGGCCAATCATCTGTCTGATTAGCGTATTTTGTGCTAATAAATCCCACCGCTTCGAGTCCAATACTGCTCGTGAGCGGTCCATCTTCTGTTGTGGCATATCTGATGGCTGAGTTGAGATTCACGAGGCGTCCCATGACAAGACTGATGGGTTTGTCCACTAAAAACGCCAATCCACCCACGGCGATGTGATCCTGAAGATTCTGACCGACTCCTGGCAGTGGATGAATGACTGGAATTCCGACTTTACGCAGATTTTCCGGCGGACCAACGCCGGAGAGCATCAGTAAGTGGGGTGATCCAATGGCGCCGGCTGACAGAATAACTTCTCTCTTGGCAAAGACCTTCTGATGTTGACCGTTCCTTATGAATTCCACACCAAGAGCTCTCTTGGTGGCTGGATCAATTATGACACGAGTGACGTGACTGAAGAGGGCGACATGAAGATTCTTCCGCAGACGAACTGGCCTGAGGAAGGCTTTGGCTGTGCTGCATCGCGTTCCTCGTCGCATTGTGAACTGATACAGGGCGAATCCCGTCTGTTGCTCCCCATTCACATCCACAATGTCATAACCCATCTCTTCGCCAGCCTGGAGGAAGGCGATGCCCAAGGGAGTGTTGTACGGAGAGTCCTGGATAGTCAGATAACCTCCTGAGAGAGAACAATCAAAAGATAGCTGTTAAAATCTGATTAGAAGATGTCTAAAGTGCATAAATTACCAGTTCCGTGTTGTCTCTTATTCACAGCTAAGTAGGGATTCCGCTGGTCTTCTGACTTCCTGAAATAGGGTAAGATGTCCTCATAACCCCATCCCGGGTTTCCCAATTGCTCCCACTGGTCGAAGTCTCTCTTGTTGCCGCGAATGTACAGCATTGTGTTCAGGACACTCGAGCCTCCGAGGACTTTTCCTCTCGTCCAGCAACATCTTTGATCAATCATGGCTTGACAGGCGGATTTCTGTGGTTGCGTCCTGAGTTAAATGCAAATGATTAGTTTGAATTCACTCTAAATGCATTAAATATTTGCACAGTGATTAATCACTGTTTTTCTATTCGTGTGTCACATTTCTCAATGGAACTACGAGTGTTTGAACTTGTCATATTTGCTTGCTGTATCAATTTTGTTGGAGCTTTAAACGTCTGTCTGTGCGTCGGCTCAACCACGTGGCGTAAACTTTCAGTTTTAATCGAGAAAGATCAACAATAAAGAGAATGAGAGAGAGAGAAAAAAGAGCATAAATGCGATTGTTGGTGTATGTTTGATTTTGTAATTATTAGCTATTGGTAAGAAAAGTACAATCAATTCAGTGACAGACTCAACAGCTTATAACCGGCTTTCGGCATGTAAAAAAGGCAAGATTTTGACTGTGAGAAGATTGTTAATGTACTTTTAAATATGACCTAACCCCTTAACCACTTTTACTGCTTGTCTCGCGTTGACCAAAAATGCCATTTCCAGGAGTGTCTCAACAGACTTTCAGATTTCTGAGTGGACAATTATTTAAATGTGCTACAATTCAAACGTGATTGAGAAATTAACATTTCACTCCAAAAAACAAGCTGAACAGAGTTGAAGTAAAATCTAATGCCAAGAGCAATTTTTCCGCAATAACAAACTATGAAATTTTCATTCGGTTCAAGTTTAATGTATGCACAGTGAGACACACGTGAAATTAATTGGCTATGGCGGTGTTTCTCCTTTTTATTTTGGATTCAAAAGCCAGTTGCACGGGAAGTGAAGAAGTGGAAAATTCTTTAACGCCATAATTCACAACATTTTCTCAATATATAGTATATAAAAATCACTTAAGAAATTTGACCGAATTTTTCCTTTCTCAAAGCACACAATGTTTCAAAATACTGAATAGCTAATGACGAAGTTGTTACTCAAATACTATTTTTTCCCCCTCTGCTTTTATTATTTATGAATATCTCCGGAGGTGTGAAAAAATGATTTTTGATGTCTTGTGAAGCATGCGTTGACGATGATTGAAAGTAAGCGAGACATAAAATTAATTGCAGGAGGCAATTTTTGTCCATTAAGCCATGTTGCCAATTTTGATTGCATAAAAATTGGAAATTTGTGGGTCACTTCGGCGGTGGTTTGAGTGAAGATGCAACAACAAAAGAAGTGTATATTGTAATGTTCGTTCATGTATCTTTCACGCAATCTAATTACAGAACGAGAAATTTGCTTTGGTGCAAAGAAAAAACATGCTATTGCACTTTACAGTATACTATTTCGTAAGGTTGATCATTTGTGACAAAAGGCACGCATTGATCATCACGGAATGTCAAAGAGTAAAAAAAAAAATGCCGAGTAAATTGGGTGAATTAGCATGGAATGGTGAAAAAAAAAGAAAGTGATTTCTCAGTGGTGAAATATGAGGGGAAATCGCGGAAAAATCTATTTTAACGGTGAAATGATGGAAGTATTTTAATGAGATAATTTAATTAACAATATGTTTTTTTCGTAATTAGCAAGAAAAAATTCATTCGTCTTAAGGAAAAATGTCATCATTTGTGCGTGTTTTGGAACACTGTTTTAAAAAGTACGCGTGCTGACATTTATTTATTTGTCATACACAAAATTGAGACAATGAGAAATGGTGACAAAAGCACTCTCTTTTCGGAGAAACACGTGCAATTATAGGTGAATTTTAGCATATTACAAGCAGAATTAACATGGGTCAAATTAAATTAATTTGCAGAATTTAAACTGAAATTAGAGTAACGTTTTGTGTTTATTCTCTCTTCTACATATTTATTCAAGCGCGTTTTGTGGTGTAAAACAATTTAATGTGCCGCCCAAATACCACAATATTCAACGAACTTGGCGAACTTTCCTTTTCGTTTAGACACTTTGTATGAATTAACAATGAAACTCAATCACGCACGGCATTTTAAAAGCTATTTTGCAAACAGAGTGCAGCGAGGAAGAGAAATAATTGTGTGTAGGAAGAAGGAGAAAGACGTGGAATTTATAATCTTTGTCATAAAATCGTGTCTGTTGCTTATCTGGTTACTTTTTCTTACATAATAATTAAAGAGACATTCTCAAATTGAAAAAAAGAGCAATTTCTTCTTCACAATTTCCAGTTTGACTGGCTCAACTCAGACTTTTGCCTTCACTTTTATTGAGTGAATCAAAGGAAAAACTTCCTTTCGCATAGAGATTATAATAAAATAAATGGATGAGAAGAGACTCTGAATTTTATCCGCATTTTCGTGAGATGAAAAAGAAAGTTATGCTCTCATTATTTCATTTCTGTTTCTGTTGAATTACACAATTTGCAAATATCAAAAGCGTGTGAGTCAATGCCAATCGAGGCATAACGCAGAATATATTCGTGAGTGTTTTTGGACAGCAAAATGACTTAAATGGGTGCATCGGTTATAAAAATTTGAATTAATTTAATTCACTTTTGGACAGAGAGATTACTTAATAATGTTGATGGAGGTCGATTTCGCGTGAATCACAAAAGTGAATGCCAAAGGAGAAATATGTTTCAACTGAGAAATTTTTGTTGTTATTTGTAACAATTTCAAAGCAAACAACAATTTCTTTGCACGAAATTTGTGTCCTTAAACTCCACGTCGAGTTTGTCTTGCGTCATTGAAGTAAATTTCTTGGTGCGATTGCGAATTTTGGACTCAAGAAAGGGCATGACGAATTACAACAATCTCTTCTCACCTGTATTTCCAATCCAATTTGCTCTTGTGGAGGTAGAGAGAGAGTATGGGAACGTCTGAGATTTCTGTTTCATGGCCACCAGCTTCCAGAAGGAGCACCTTCCAGTCGTAAATCTCTGATAAGCGCGACGCCACGACGGATCCCGCTGATCCTCCGCCGACCACGATGAAATCGTATTCATTGTCGACTTGCTTGACGTTGAAGGGTCGATTCTCTGGATCGAAGAGGTCGTAGTTGTAGAAGATGAGGGATGAGATGAGGATGGGCAGGACGGCGAGTTTGCCAAGACCTCCGATGCCCGCGGCGGCGGAAATGGCGCCGCCAAACGCCTTGGCAGCGGCTCCAATGCCAACCACGGACTTCCCAACGCCCACCACAGTCGAGGCGGCACTTCCAATAGCCGCGACGGCTCCTTTGGCGGCGCCAAGGGCTGGTACTATTTTCGGCAGAGCCTTGACCACAGTTGCACCCACTGAGACTACGGGAATAGTCATAATTTCTGCCTTAATTTACTTTCCAATGAACCAATTGAACTCTGGGACTCTGTGCGAAGTCTTCGTGTCCTGGTAGGGAGGAATATCCTCTGAATGTCCTTTGAATTGTGTCTCAGCATCAAAATCGCGTGAAATGGACAAACTTTTCTCGCAACACCAACACATAAGATGACTGGAGGCGCGTCTGACACTCTGTGATGAATATCGTGAGGCAGTCACGGAAGCTCATTGCCATTGTGGACTCCCTGAAGCACACTTTGCGGAAGTGCATTAATCACAATTATCTACTAGAAACATTAACGAGATGCACTCGAGTGAAGACACAGAGTCATTTTTTTCTGCACAAATTGACGCTCAATCATGCAGCTTTTGCTGGATTTTTCATACGAAATCTGAGTGTCTACGTGCACCTGGTCATCACCAGGTGAATTTCGTCACCTGACACTAAACACGGAGCTTACGAGAGTGGGCAAAAATCACAGACACAAAACCACTTTCTCTGGATACCCAAAGACGAGAAGCCTGTGCTCAAATGTCTGCACAGCCAAGTGGATGGAAATAAACTGGCTCGCTTGATGATTTCTTTCGGACTCTATTGACTGCATTTTGGCCTTCCCGCCATCTCTCTTGCCGCCGCCGTGGAGATCTCGTTCGCCGCTCGTGCACGAGGAATATCTGCTGTCGACTTCAAAGTACATGAAACACGTTCGAAATGGAATTATGCAATTGAATATTTGAGAAGACTCGCTTTTTTCCTCCTCGCAATCTCTCTCTCTCTCTTTCTCTCCCACTCTCTTGCATTTCTCTCCACCGCGGATGACGCGCTCTTGCAATTGGGGTGGGAGGACACAAGTGGCGTGAAATTGATGTAGGTTCGCTCGATAGGGTTTTTGATTGCCGCATGATTCAAACGCCCAAAGGGTTAATTTATACACAGATAATCGATATGATTGCCAATTCTAATCTCTGATTTGATCAATCTCTTCTCTTCTCTTTACCAGGTAAATTTCCACACTTCGATCTTTCTCAATTTAATGCTCGATGTGAAAGGATTTTTCAGCATTGTGACTACGTGAGTATGAGGGAACAATTTCTTCTGATTGCAAGGAAATTGTCCACCAAGCCATAAGACATTTATGTAAGATTGTAAATCGATAAAAAATATCTCTATACTCAATATTGATTGTCGATGATCAAAATTTAGATATTGCAAATTTTTCTTTAATTAAACTCCGCATTGTTATGCAACATTCGTGGTTTTTCGGGCCACGCTATTACTTTTTGTCAATGTCTCTCTATTAATGTGAAATTGCATTCCTTAGACGAGAAATGATTAGGATTTTATTGGATATAATTTATTCATATTCAACTGTTGATGTTTTATTTATTACGCACTGACTTTCTGTGCGTGGTGAAAATTTGTCATTGCGCATGTTGCGTAAGAAGTGGGAAATTTGAAGCGAGTCACATTAAAATCATATGCAACAATTTTGCATTATTATTATGATTTCTTTGTGGTGTGAACGGAAGTTGAATTTATTTTTTATCTCTACCATTTTTAATTACAAATCTCGACTGTTAGGTGAGTGTATTTTCTCTCACACGATCCGCACATTATCTCTTTGCATAACATCATATGAGCTGATTAATATTTTCTGCGTGGTGGTGAAAAGAGAGCCAAATGTAATGTACAACCTTGACCAGCATTTGGTACTCTACCTTATTCCGCCGTTATTCACTTTTTCACCGTTTCAATCATCATCTGAAGACGCGCGCGCGCAGCGTCTCAAGTCAATTTGAATGTGTGCAAGTAAAAAGCGAATGTGTGTAGAAATCCAATATCTCATTATATCTCTGCGCTGTCGATGTAATAAATAGCATTTTTTATTTGCACACACTTCTTCTCACACTTTCAATGTTGATTCACATATATGAGATAATTATATTGATGAAGAAAACTTCACATTATTGAACATATCCAGTAGATATGTACACTATTTTTTCCTCTATGGAAAAGTAACGCTTTATTTATTGTTTCAACATATGTATTAAACATATTTAATGAGCAAAAGCTTCTGGTTTCTTTGACTTTGCTGACAACCATGAAGTTTTAATTGTCAATGAATGTGATAAAATGCAGCAAAAAGCTGCAACTTGCTAACAACACTTTTCCGGCTCGTTATGTGTACATTTGTCACACACGAATATGTCTGTGCGTTAGAAATTGGGTTTTCAACCTTGACACAATGCATGATCTTTCTCCTTTTGCTCTCCATTTGAACCGCGACATTTGACTGTATATAAATATAAATTGTGCAAAAGAAAATATCAATTGTTCTCTTAACTCAGAGGCAAATCTTCGTGGGAGTTTGTCGATGGTTTTTTGAGTGTGCTTATTACTTCTGAAAAGAGGGTTTATTATCGCGGTATAAAAGATACAACACATGAAGTTATTGATCGTGAAATTTCATTGTATAATTGACTAAAAGAAATCTCCTTAAACCACGTCATAAAATTGCGTTATCAGATGTGTTTATGCAAAAAAAAATTAACATATTTGCTTGTATGGAATGATTTACCCCGCATTTTGTACAAAGAAAGCTTCAATTTTGGAAGAATAAGTCGTACATATAAAAACATTGTCTATTTTCTGTAAATTTCGTGGCATTGCGCAATGTTTTTCAAGAGAGATGCCCATCTTGATGATCTTTTGTTGTCTCCCGACAGGGCACAAAAATGTTATGGAGTGTTCCAAGAGAGTTGAAAATTGCATTTGATATTCCTTCCGTCTGTGAAATGTCAAACATGAAGAAGAAGAGAGAAAAGGCTTAATTTTTGACAAGATTGTGTGAAATGTAATGCTGGAACTCTTGCGCAAGATGCTATCAAAGTTTTCTTTTCTTGTGCGCATACGAAAAATTGTTCGCTTGAGGGTGTGATGGTCAATTTAGACAGAGACTCAATGAATGGTTGTTGTTTCATGTGCATTTTGACGGCTCTTTGCGGCCACTAAGAGATATCATTCGAGGCAAAAGCATGCATTTCATTTGTAACGCAAAGAAAGTTTTCTTTTCATCAGCCATGCGTGCCCATCAGAGAAAATTCAGTGGAATTGTGTGAATGAACGATTGCTAAATTGAGTTTGTATTGCAAAGAGGATTAAAGAAGCGAAAGCCTCAATTACACATTACAGAATTGATCTTGATTGTCGTGACGCTGTAAAAGCTGCAGCAATTAGAAGGAAAATCACAGATGGAATATGGGAAATTTTTTATTAATCCAATTACACTGTGTGTTACAAATCGTCTTTCTTCACAGCTTCTTTGTCAATCTTCTGCCAATGAGACGCGATCATATCGGCCGCTTTCTCACCAACCATAATTGTGGGAGCATTTGTATTTCCGCTGGGAATAACTGGCATTATGCTGGCATCTGCCACTCGAAGTCCCTTCACGCCTCTCACGTGCAATTCGTGATCGACAACGGCTTCAGTGTCTGATTCTGGGCCCATTTTGGCCGTTCCAACTGGATGGAAGCAAGAGGCGGTCATGTGACGCACATAACACTCCCAGTAGGCGTCAGAGTCCTCTTCCAAGATGTCACAGGCAGACAATTTCACACGAACTGGTTGAGCTTCGTGCTTTTGATAGTACTTCGTTTGTGACATTTTCTGCAGAATCCTGATTGCTCTTATAACAGTCTCAATTTCACTCTGATCCTCGAGATAATTGGCTGTAATTTTGGGATACTCGAGAGGATCTTTGCTGCGCAGTTCAATTTTTCCGGGAACTTTTTGTCTCATGAGAACAATGGCGTGAACAAGAATATCTCCTCTTTTGTACTCTTCCAAAAGTGAGTTCGTAATTTCCTCATTGTAGCCAAATCTTGTGATGAAGGTGGAAAAGGACGGAAGTCCTCTGAGGAAGTGGGCGTTAAGTATTTGAACATCAGGCAGAGTGCTTGTGTCATTTTGAGTGTTAATGAAGCCCATAATATCTGTCACTCCAATTCCTGATAGAGGTCCAATTTGGTGGAGAATGTAGAGGAAAATATTGTCTGCAATTTCTCTTTTGGCCGCTTCAGCGTCAAATCGTTCTGAGGTGTGAAATTTAAGGTAGAACGGGATAAATATGTGATCTTGCAAGTTCAATCCAACGGACAAATCCTTCTTCACCTCTATTCCCAAGGATTCGAGGTGTTTCTTGGGTCCAATTCCTGAATTCATGAGAATTTGTGGAGTATTAATAGAACCTGCTGATAAAATAGTTTCCTTCGACGATTTCACGGTGAATGTCTTGTCTTTGTACAGAAATTCCACTCCTTCAGCGTCTCCATTGTCGTTGAGAACAATTTTGGTCGCTTGAGCATTAAGAATGACATGCAGATTGGTGCGATTCTCGGCGGGTTGGAGAAAGGCTTTGGCTGCACTGTATCTTCGCCCCCTTGCCACAGTGCCCAGCGTTGCGCCCCAACCCATCTGATCAGCACCGTTGACGTCGTCATTCTTGCGGAATCCAACACTTTGAGCCCCATTCAGGATTACATTCCGCATAGTGTCCGTGGCACTGTAGAAAGTCCCCGTCTTCAGTGGGCCTCCAATGGCGTGATAATCACTGCCTGACATCTCAAATAAATCACTATTACCATTGTCCTGTGACTTCTTAAAGTATCTCAAGACATCCTTGTATTTCCATCCGGTGTTGCCCAATGCTTCCCAATTATCATAATCCTGGCGATTGCCTCTGACGTACAGCATCACATTGATGCTGCTGGAACCGCCGAGGATTTTCCCACGTGGCCAGGAAATGCCCTCGGACGCCAAACCAGCCTTATCGGACTTCTCAGTGCGATATTTCCAATCGTATTCAGATCCAACCAAGTCAAAAACCATTGCCGGTATCTGTGATAAGATAATTACGATAGCAATTTATCAGCTCAATGCAAAATACTTTGTGATAGGTTACTTTTGGATTACCTCTGATTCAAGTGGAGGATCTCCGCCGGCTTCCAGTAATAGAACCTTCCACTTTGGGTTCTCACTCAAGCGACTGGCGACCACGGAACCAGCTGATCCTGCGCCGACGACAACAAAGTCGTAATTGTCAAGAAATCCTGGAAGTGATAACTATCTTAGTTTTTGAACATTGGGAGTTTTCTGCATTACATCTCACCTTGTTCAAGCAACGTCTCGCCAACATCTCTCTTTGCCATTGATGGCGGATGAATATTGCACTGAGATAAAATGAGTTGATGGAGCAATATTCTCGTGAGAACACTCATTGCACCCATTTGGGTTGAATTGCACGATACTGGCGCGATCTCCATGTTTTTTTTCGCTCAGTGAATTTCTCAAGAAATCTGTAGGAAAAATCTATTAAAGTGTGTAACGACGCAATTGTTAACTTACAATTAATATATACCGGGAAGTTTCAGGCGGCAGAAATGCTTCTGCCTTTGAAGACACTTGCCGCAATACTGAGAGAAAGACCACATCTATACACACACTCTACCGAACACATTGCCTCCGTCTTTGCATTATCTTATCGTCTATGCCTGAGTGATTGAAAGGCAAAACATTGAAATTTTTATATACTTTATTAGCCTGTGGAAGCTAAGCATAAATGGGGGGAATTAACCAAGGTTGATAAGGTAGCAAAGTGCTCTAATTTTGGCTTTCACAGTTCTTCGTGCCTCTTGGTGTCATACTTCCAATCCTCCTTGATAAGATCCGCGCCTTTCTCCCCAATCATGATCACTGGCGCATTTGTGTTTCCCGACACGATGTCAGGCATGATGCTGGCGTCGACGACTCTCAGTCCTTTGACGCCCTTCACCTTCAGACGCGGATCCACGACGGCCTCCTTGTCCGACTCGGGGCCCATCTTGGCCGTTCCCACGGGATGATAGAGAGTCGTGGCCATGTGTCTGGTGTAACACTCCCAGTACTCGTCACTATCGTACTCCAGCCGATCGCAGTCGGACAAGGGAAGTCTTATGTAATGGCCTTCGTGCCTCTTGAACGTGTCCGTGCCGAGGAACTTCATGTACGTCCTCACGCCCCGAATGAGCGTCTCCACGTCGTCCTGGTCGTCCAGATAGTTGGCGAAGATCTTCGGGTAAATCTCAGGTCTCGAGTCTTTCAGTTCGATGAATCCTTTGGACTTCTGGTTAAGCAGAGTGATCAAAACTGCGCCAACATCGCCTTCCTGACTGAAATCCTTGACGGTCCTCGCGATTGTGTGATCGTAACCGAAAGCACCGAAAGCGTACACGAGCTCTGGAGCCTTTTTGTTGAAAGAGAAGTGATGATATTGGATGTCTGGGAAGACACTGTCATTCTTAGTGTTCACAAAGCCCATACTGTCCGATGTTCCGATGCTTCCTAGAGGTCCAGTTCTGTGCATGAGATATTTATACAGCACTTCACCGGCGGCTTCAGGAGTCCTTTCAACGGCACTCGATTTGTGGAATTGGAAGAAGAGCGGTACAATGACGTGATCTTGTAGGTTTTGACCGACTGGCAAGTCTTTCACCAGCGGAATGTTGTGTTCTTTAAGGTGGTTCTTGGGTCCGATGCCGGAAAGCATGAGCATTTGAGGAGTATTTATAGCACCACCAGAAATTACAACTTCTTTCCTCGCCTTCACAACTAGAGTTTTCTTCCCGTTCACGTTGACCTTGACTCCAGTGGCAGTTTTGCCATCGAACTCAACATTCAAAGCAAGGGCGTTCTTAACCACGTGCAAGTTCGGACGATCCTTGGCAGGAATCAGGAAGGCTCTGGCTGTGCTCATTCTCACGCCTCCACTGGCCGATCCTTGAGCGATTCCGAAGCCGAGATGTTCTTCGCCATTGAAGTCTTTCAGGTATTTGTAGCCCAAGTCTTTGGCAGCATCCGGGAATATCAATTTAAGTGGTTCGGTATTTGCGAACCAGGAGACTTTCAGTGGTCCGTTTTTGTTGTGGAATTTGCCACCATGTGCGTCAGCCACTTCAGGATTCTCGTTGCCTTCGGACTTCTTAAAGTAATAGAGAACATCCTTCCATCCCCAGCCAGTGTTGCCGAAACTCTCCCAGCGATCATAATCCCTGCGATTGCCTCTGATGTAATTCATGGCATTGATGGAACTTGTGCCACCGAGGATTTTTCCGCGAGGCCAGAAACTTCCGCCAGCAATTGATTTACTGGCTTTACTGTCATATTCTGTTCTGTATCTCCAATCGTAATCAGAATCTTGCAGGTAGTAAAATGTCGCTGGTATCTAGGAAATGAATCAACAATTAATGTCAGACGGAAAATATATTATGTAACAGAGAAACTCACTTCAACTTCCACTGGAGGATCTCCGCCAGCCTCCAGAAGCAACACTTTCCAGTCAGGATTCTCACTTAGTCGACTGGCCACAACAGCGCCGGCTGATCCTGATCCGACGACAATAAAGTCGTATTCTTCGAACCCTGTTGGAGAATTGATATTCGCAGTTGGCACGGGATTTATTGAAGTGTCTTTAAAAAGTACCTTTCTCAAGCACTGACGGCCCAAAATCCTTTGGCCACATTTCCGGGGATGAAATTGCGCATTGCGCTGAGACAAGAGTATTGATGAGGAGGCCAAGAAGTTGATTTACAGGCCCGGCGCTTTGGGCAGCGCAAGGCAACGTAAGCGGATCCATTCTTCCCGATTCTCCTTACTTTCTTCACTTACTTTTCACACTTCGACCTTGAAAATGACTTTGAAGGGGTCAATTTGATATTAGAGAACGTTTCCGTAACAAAACTCCTTCTCGACTGGCGCTTAATAAATAGGCGAACATGATTTATAAGCTGCACATAAGCGAATTCTCGAAAATCTTATCTCTTGTACTCGAAAGAGATAATTCTGTGATAGAACAAAATTCAGTGATCTTTCAGTTTTACTTGCGGTATGTGTAATTTATTGTCTGCATTATCTGCAATGTATTTGCAGTAGGTAAATAAAATTTATGTCCGTATTTTGCGTGTCGAGTAAAGCTCTGCTGTTGAGCTTTGCTTATCAGGAAAATAGTATTTTTAATACAGTATCATTTAGAGTAATATTATATCATCGCAATTTTCGTGAATAACATTTTGGAGTTCATTTGGAACTGATATGATATTGCTTTTATCATGTGAAATGAAGATGAGTAGCCAATTTCGCACTTTATTTTATATATTCTTTTACGAGCTCAATTCATTTACGCGCTGCAGAAGTGGAATACTACAGATATTGCTGATCGACATCTCAAGAGGTGTTATAAGAGCCCTTGACAAACCGAGGGTGGAATTAAGGCGGTTTTGCCTTCCGATGAGAGGAATATTAGAGAATTTTCAATTTTTTTTTTTTATATTTCCGGTCTGTATTGTCTGTATTTGGCTATTGTACTGTGAAAAACTTTTTTACATAGTCATGAAAAGGGCAATGTTTTATCTTATCAGTTTGCAATTAGTGATTGACAGAATAAACTTTGAATTTTACTTTATTAACCTGTGGAAGCTAAAATAAAAACGATGGGTATTAAGAATGACTGATAAGGTAGCAAAATGCTCTAATTTTGGGTCCCTGCAAAAGTATGATTTTGCAATTCTACAATCCTATGTACATACATTCCGCTAAACATCAATCTTTCTTTAATATTGTATAATAGTTAAACTCGTTTAGGCTCATTAACTGGTCTCGCTCTCTCCCTATTGCGAGAGATAATGCCGTGATAGAAGGTGAACTTCTGATGAGCTTTCCTTCTTATGTAATGATCCTAATTTATGATATTTATTATCTGCAGAATATTTAAAGTAGGTAAATAAAATTTGTTTGTACTCTGCTTTATTACTTAAATAAAATTATAAATGCAATCTTTTTGAAAAATTTCAATTATATCGCACATTGCATGAGTGACACTTTAGATTTCACTTGAAGTTGATATGATAAAATGTATTATCATGCAAAATAAGGATGAGTAGACAAGTTTATGCTTTGTTTTGTATTTTCGTGTGATGTTGATTTATTGGTTCAATTTACACACTACAAAAATAAAGGAAATAAATACTACAGAAATAGATGAAAGATTTTTCAAGAGGTATTGAGACTATTGAGATATTGTAAGACTCTTTTATTTCGTTTGCAGATAAAGTGTTTGTTTTGGCTAAATGAAATGTTCTTCTCGGTTTTTGCACTCAAAAGATATTTATTTTGATAAGTTTGTGACAATTATCAAATGTTGTCTTTACAATTCTTCATGTTTTGCTCCCTTTAACCAGTCTTCCTTAATCAAGTCTGCTCCTTTTTCACCAATCATGATTGTCGGAGCGTTTGTATTGCCAGAAACAATGTTTGGCATAATACTAGCGTCAATTACCCGTAATCCTTTGACTCCTTTCACTCTCAATCTGGCATCAACGACAGCGTCTGGATCAGAGTCTGGACCCATCTTGGTCGTCCCGACAGGATGATAGAGAGTTGTACTCATGTGTCGAACGTAACATTCCCAATAATTATCGCTGCCACGTTTCTCTTTATTGCATTCACGCAGAGGTATTTTGACCAACTTTGCCTCATTGTTCTTGAAGGTTGGCGTGTCCAGCATTTTCAAGTACGTCTTCACACCGCGCACAAGTGTATCGACATCTTCTTGAGCATCGAGATAGTTGGCATTAATTCTAGGTTGGTATTCTGGTTCGGGTCCTCTTAGATCGACACTTCCTCTTGACTTGGGATTGAGAAGGACTGTGAAGACTGATATGAGTTCAGCTTTTTGACTAGCATTGTGCAGTGTCTCGATGATAGAATGATCATATCCCATGCTATCGAAGGCGAATCTGACTTCTGCTGCCTTCTTCTTGAAGGAGAAATGGTGATATTGAATATCGGGGAAAACACTGTCGTTCTTCGTGTTGACAAAGCCAACAGTGTCAATTGTGCCATGACTGGAGAGAGCGCCAATGTTGTGAATAAGATACATATAAACGGCCTCAGCGACAGCTTCTCTTGTCTTCTCGGCGGCACTCGATTTGTGGAACTTAAAGAAGAGTGGCACAATGACGTGATCTTGCAGATTATGGCCAACGGGCAAGTCTTTCACGACAGGAACTTGGTTATTTTGCAAATGATACTTCGGACCAATTCCCGACAGCATCAGGATCTGGGGAGTATTTATTGCTCCTGCTGACATGATCACTTCTTTCTTGGCTTTGGCGACAAGAATTTCCTGAGCAGCTAAATTCCATCTAACTCCACTCACATCGCCTTTATCGTCGAATTCTAAATTCAGAGCATAAGCATTTTTAACAATGTGAAGATTCGGACGATCCTTGGCAGGTATTAAGAATGCCTTGGCTGTACTGACTCTTCTGCCTCTTTGGATGGTTCCTTGCACCTGACCGAAGCCAATGTTTTCCTCACCAGTGAAATCTTTCACATGTTTGTAGCCCAAATCCTCTCCAGCCTCAATAAATATTTGCTTCAGTGGATCACCATCTGGGAATAATTCAACATTCATCGGTCCATCTGTTCCGTGAAATTTCCCACCATCGGCACTGGCGATGTCATCATTTTGATTCGCTTCGGATTTCTTGAAGTACTTCAGGACGTTTTTCCATCCCCATCCGGGATTTCCCTGTGCCTCCCATTGATCATAGTCTCGGCGATTGCCTCGCATGTAAATCATGGCATTGATGCCACTCGAGCCACCCAACATTCTTCCACGAGGCCAGAAACTACCCATTGGAATTGCTTTGCTGGCTTTTCTGCTCGGATCTGCTCGATAATTCCAATCGAAATTGGACTGCTGGAGGAAAAAGAATGTCCCAGGAATCTGAGAAGAGAATTTTGAATGTTTTAATGACATTTTAATGGACAGTTTGAAATTATCACTGACTTCAGACTCAACAGGAGGATCAATTCCTGCTTCTAGAAGCAGAATTTTCCACTCTGGATTTTCACTCAAGCGATTTGCCACGACAGAACCAGCTGATCCTGCTCCAATAATTATAAAGTCATATTCCTCAATTCCTGGAAGAAAGGAAGAAAGAAAGAGAGTAATTTATGGATAAGAAAACACTCACAAAGTTTCACCTTTCTCCAGAATAGTCGGTCCGTAATCTTGAGGCCACATTTCTGGAGGTGAAAGAGCACATTGAGAAGTGAGGAGAGTGTTGATAAGAAGGGCGATAAGTTGATTTGCCGGTCCCGCACTGTGGGTGGCACATGGCACAACGAGGGGATCCATACGTCACGGCCAATCTGCGAATTGAACGTGTTGAATGTACACGAGTATGTGTGATTTGTTTCACTCAGCGAAAATAGACAAGAACTGGAAAGTCCGAAACATGATTATTTTCTGTATGAACAATACATGCTTATTTGACTGTGAAACTGTTTGTCAATATTTGCAATTTTCTTTGCTGTTTTTTTTGTCAGGGAAACCAACCGGAATAGTGTTATTTCTTTTCTACTCTATTCACTTGTAACCTTGAAATTAAATTTGGATGGAGAGACTTGGAGAAAAGTCAACCGTTCTACTCTGAATCTCTTTGACTACTGACACTGAGAAAAGTCAGAAGTCAATTTGTGGTTCTCGCATACAGAAATAAAAACTACAATGATTTTTACAATCTTATCGTGTGTACTTCATGGAAGTAATCCCAGATATTAAGGAAATCATACTGCTGATTAGTTCAGAAATGTCGGCAGTTGCTTGAGAAGAATCTTGCAATTATTCATAAAATCAATTAGATAATTTATGTGAAACTTCTTATATATTTTAGTACATATTTGTACATTATGTGCACCCTATCAGGAAGTATCATTTTAAACTTGCAGATATTTCTATGAGTATTTGTATTCAATATCTCGCTGTGCTTCACACACTACAATTTATGGTGTTGGTTTGATGATTGATATGAATTGTGTTATCGAAATGTTGCAAATTCGGTGGTGTGAAAATCACCAGTTGCCTTTTAAAGATAATTAGACAATATTCTTGACTTGGACAGAACGCAATGAAATTATTAATTCACAGAATAGAAGCATATTTAAGCGTCTGAAGCACTAAAAATTCCTGATATTCAAATTTAGTGTCAACAATAGACGCTCAATTTCTCAAATTGATACACTTTCATTATTTGCAAAATACTTAGTGTTGAGTTTCACTTTTGATTAGCATTGGAAAACCTTCTCATCATAACACATACAAACCATTAAATCACGTTTTCTCTCTTTTGTATGCAACATAAACAGAGATTATGAGACTAACACATGACTTTCTGTCCAGAAATCCGGCTTTTCTGTCGAGTGTTTCTTTTCCTTCTTTTATTCTCTCTCTCTGAAAAGGGTGATAAATAGAAATGCTTTTTTGAGAAGTGTGATAAAAATAGATTCCTGCATAATAAATCACTTTATTTCCATAAACTCATTGGATTTTATAATGTTGCAGAGCTGATTTGTCTGCTTAAAGACTTGGTTTCCAATTAGAGTTATTTTCTTATTGAAATACTTACATATTCACGTTTAATTCTCAAGTAGTCAATGTAAAAATAATTATTTCAAAGGAATTATGATTTATTTCACGATCATTTTTGAAGCAAAATTTTTCCTTTTATAGTTCTTCGCCGACTTTGTCATCTTTGCTGTCTTTCTTACTCACGTCATCTTCATCTTTCTTATCAAACTTCTTCCACTCGTTCTTAATCATGTCTGCGCCCTTTTCGCCAATCATCACGGCTGCAGCATTAGTATTAGCACTGATGATCACCGGCATTATGCTGGCATCAACAACACGGAGTCCTTTCACGCCGTTCACCTTCAATTCGTCACTGACAACAGCGTCTGGATCGGATTTTGGGCCCATCTTGGACGTTCCCACGGGGTGGTAAATGGTTGTTCCCATGTGTCTAATGTAACACTCCCAATATTCATCACTGTCAAAATCCAGGAGCTCACAATTCTTCAGGTCGATCTTGAACAAATCAGGGTCGTGCATTTTGTAAGATTCTGTCTTCATGTACTCCTGAATGCGTCTAATTCCACGAATTGCCGTCTCCAGCTCACTCTTGCCGGCCATGTAGTTGGGGAAGATTTTGGGGTGATCGAATGGATCGGTGCTTCTGAGTTCAATCTTTCCCGGAACATCTTGCTTCAGCAGTGTCACCATGAGGCAGAGAATGTCGTATTTCTCATGAGCCTTCTCCATATATTTCTCAACCTCAGGCGTAAACTGCATTGCCTTCAGATATCCTTTCATTTGTGGTGCGATGCGACGGAAGTAGAGTGTGTGGAATTGAATATCAGGATATGGTAAAGAATTGTTGAGAGTATTGTAAAATCCAACGAGATTGAGCATTCCAACGCCGGAAAGTGAGCCTTTGTTGTGCATCACATAGGAATAAACCATGTCAGACATGTCCTGAATCGTGGTTGTGGCATTTCTGTTCTTGTGGAAGCCAATGTAAATGGGAATGGCAAAGTGATCTTGAAGATTCTTACCAACAGCCAAATCCTTTTTCACAGGGATTTTCATTTCGTCAAGATGCGCCTTCGGACCGATTCCGGAAAGCATCAACAATTGAGGAGTGTTAACAGTTCCTGCTGACATAATTGTTTCCCTCGTGGATTTGACATTGAATTTCTTATCCTTCAGACTCAATTCCACTCCTTCCACTTCATTCTTCTCATTCACATTGACTTTCGTCACGTGAGCATTTTTCACGATGTGCAAATTTGTTCGATTTGCCGCTTGGATGAGGAAACCCTTCGCTGGACTGCATCTTCGGCCATTGTCCAGATTGCCGAAGACATTTGCCCAGCCAATGTGTTGGTCAGCATTGATGTCCATGTGCTCGACTTCTCCCAACTCGAAAGCGCCCTCTTCCACGGCGATTTTCATCATTTCCACGGAATAGAAATAATCTATCTTCATGGGACCGCCTTTGGCGTGGTATTGACTGCCGGTCAACTCGAAGAGATGCTCGATTTTGTTGTCTTCAGATCGCTTGAAGTATCTAATGACATCTTGCCAATTCCACCCAACATTGCCCAATTCCTCCCACGTGTCGTAGTCCCTTTTGTTGCCGCGAATGTACAGGTTGGCATTGATGGATCCTGAACCACCCAAAAGCTTACCTCTTGGCCAATAGTGACTATTCTTGTAGCCCAATCCAGTGTTAGATTTCTCCGTGTAATATTGCCAATCTACTCTTGTTCTGAACAAAGCTAGTGGCATATTTGGGATCTGAGGAGGAGAAATATTACTTCTTATCTTCTTTGAAATCCATTACCTTTTTTGCTTCGTGAAGAAAAACAAAACGAGAAACAACACTTGACTTTATGACGATGAGGTGAATATTTTTTGAGATGAAAAGCAATTGCAAAGTTGTGTGAATTTATCAAGAAAGTGTTGAAAAAGATTTATTTGAAAGTTTACAAAACAAACTCCATTTTACAGCTCTTCGTGCTTAGTATCCTGCCAATCCTCCTTAATCATATCAGCTGCTTTCTCGCCAATCATAATCGTGGGAGCATTTGTGTTGCCGGACACGATTTCGGGCATAATGCTGGCGTCAACGACTCTCAATCCCTTTACACCCTTCACCTTGAGTCGGGGATCCACGACGGCGTCCTTGTCTGTGTCGGGGCCCATCTTGGCTGTGCCTGCCGGATGGTAGAGTGTTGTGACCATGTTCCTAGTGTAGCACTCCCAATATTGCTCAGAGGCGAATTCGAGTTTATCACACTCGGGAATGGGCAATTTGACGTAATCTCCCTCGTTTGCCTTGAAAGCCTCCGTGGGAACAAATTGATCGTGGTAAATTTTGATGCCTCTGATGAAAGTATCAACATCTTCCTTCTCCTCAAGATAACCAGAGTAAATCTTGGGTTTGTGTTCTGGTTCGTTGCTTCTCAAATCAATTTTGCCTCTGGACACTGGATTAAGAAGAGTCACCATGACCATGATGATGTCCTGATCTTTGTTTTCCTTCATCACTGTCTCAACGATTTGTGTTTCAAAGCCAATTGTGCTCAGCGTAAAGAGCAATTCGGGCGCGAGCTTTTTGAAGGAGAAATGATGATACTGAATATCCGGGAAAACACTGTCATTCTTCGTATTGACGAAACCCATTGTGTCAATTGTTCCGTGATTGGTGAGGAATCCAATTTTGTGCACCAAGAACATGTACATGGCGTCATTTATCTCTTCACGACTGATTTGAAGGGCATCAGATTTGTGGAATTTGAAGAACATCGGCACGATCGGGTGATCTTGCAAGTTTCTACCGACCTCGAGATTCTTCTTCACTGGAATCTTCATTTGCTGCAAGTGTTTCTCCGGTCCAATTCCCGAGAGCATCAGAATTTGGGGTGTGTTGATTGCTCCTGCAGACAAAATCACTTCCTTCTTGGCCTTTGCAATGAGTTCTTTCGTTCCATTGACATTCACCTTCACTCCGGTCACTTGCAATTTGTCATCCATTTGCAAGTCAATCACATGAGACCACTTGGCAATGTGCAGGTTTGGACGATTCTTGGCGGGATTGAGGAAAGCCTTAGCCGTGCTGAAGCGCTTTCCGTCGTTAACTGTTCCCTGGATGAAGGCAAATCCGAGATGTTCTTCGCCATTGACATCGCTGAGGAATTCATATCCCAATTCTTCTGCTGCTCCTGTGATGATGAACTTTAATGGTTCGGTACTGCTGAACAATTCAACCTTCAGCGGACCATCTCTAGCGTGGAATTTGCCTTCTTCACTCTCGGCAATAAGATCATCCTTATTGGCTTCGGATTTCTTAAAATACTCCAGCACATTTTTCCATCCCCAGCCAGTATTTCCGTTCTGTTCCCACTGATCATAATCCCGACGATTGCCCCGGATGTACACCATGGCATTGATAGAACTTGAGCCACCCAACATTCTGCCTCGGGGCCAGAAACTACCATTCTTAATGGACTTGCTGGCTTTATCGGACTTTTCGGCGCGGAAATCCCAATCGTAGGGCGAATGTTGCATGGAGAAAAAGAGGTTGGGGATCTAGAAGAGACAATGAAGCAATTATGTAGATTTAAAAGTCTCTTAAATCTTAGAAAAGTGAGTTAGGCTTGAAGTTAAGAATCACATGCAACATAAATGGGACTTTTGGGGATTGAATTAGAGCTTTTCAATTGGGGTTTTCTAGCAATTAAAGTATTGATTTTAGGTATTACTGTAATTGTACCATCATGACTCGCTTGGTTAGAGATTCTTTAGGACTACAAACTATCCCGTTAATATATAATACTTTGGTTTTATTATTGCCCAATATTATCCACATCCGTTAGTAAATTATAAATGAGATTTTGCGTAAAATATATCTGATCGTGCCACTTCCCAGCGAGATTCTACAGTTCTTGGCGATTGGCCAGAGATTCACGGGCAATCCAGTCTTCCTTAATAAGGTCCGATGCTTTCTCAGCAACCATTACAGTTGGTGCATTTGTGCTGCCGCTTGGGAGGCTCGGCATAATGCTGGCATCAGCCACTCTGAGACCCTTAACACCTCGGACATTCAGTCGAGGATCAACGACGGCATTTCGATCGGTGTCCGGACCCATCTTGGCCGTTCCAACGGTGTTGTACACCGTGGTGACCATTTGTCGACAGTAACAATCCCAGTATCTCTTCGTGCCATCGTTAATTCCGCACGTTAGAATGGGAATTTGCAGCTCCGTCACTTGATTTTGCAAGAATGCATTTGTCAGGAGGAATTTCTTCTGCATTTCAATGCCACGAACTAAAGTGTCCACATCTTCGCGCTTCTCGAGGTATTTGTGATTGATCATGAGCGGATCAAGTGGATTGGCCGTTTGCATTTTGAGTTTTCCCATTGATTTGGGCTGAAGATGAATGATCCACGCTATAAGGATGTCTCCTTGATCAATGGCAGACTCCAAGATGGAGTTAATTGTGTCCTCATAGCCCATTATTTCCAAAAACTTGGGGAATATCGCTTTATCTCCCATCTTAAAGAGATTGTATTGGAATTGAATGTCTGGAAAGCGATCCGTGATGTTCACTGTGTTGAAGAATCCTACGAAATCAAGGACGAAATTGTCGGAAATGTTTCTTTTAGTCAGATAGTGATAATAAGCTTCTATTTCTTCGGGTGTGAAATCGACTGCTTTCTTTTCTTGTTGCACTCCATGAGGACATATTGGCACTTCCTTCGGTGGTTGAGGAACATTCGGAATTGGAGTTTCAATAGGAGGTCCTCCTGTTCCGCCCATCTTTGGAATTTTCATGAATAATGGCACAGCAACTTGATCTTGGAGATTTCTTCCGACAGGCAAATCTGTCACCATTGGAATACTGAGTTTCTTCATGTATTTTTGAGGTCCAATGCCGGAAAGCATAAGGATTTGTGGAGTATTGATGACTCCTGCTGACAGGATAACCTCTTTCCTAGCGTTCACTGCCATTTCAGTCATCTTGTTGAATGTTACATAAACACCTGTTGCCGTGACTGTGAGAGGATCAATTCGTACTTTCGTCACGTGTGCATTTTTGATAACGTGCAGATTTGGTCGATCTCGCGCAGGAACGAGATATCCTCTCGCGGAACTGCACCGTGTGCCATTATCGAAAGTCGCAGATGCACTGCCGAATCCCAGATATTCATCACCATAAATATCCGGAATTATCCTGTGTCCCTGTTCAATGGCAGCCATCTGAAGGACATCTCGCATTGGATCACTGCTGCGGAAAGTGCCAATCTTCAGTGGACCTCCGCGTCCGTGATTTGTGGCGGCGATTGTATTGGGCAATTGTTCATTAATCATGTCTTCGGACTTCTTGAAGTACGGCAACACCGAATTCCATCCCCATCCGGTATTGCGATCCAATTCCCATCGATCGTAATCACGACTGTTTCCGCGCAGATGAAGCATGTGATTCAACCCACTTGTGCCACCGAGGAATTTCCCGCGTGACCACAGAATGCCATTCGGATGGCTCAAGCTGGACTTCTTGGACGGTGTCGTCCTAAAGTTCCAATCATGCACCGTGTTTTGCAGTGTGAATTGCATGCAAGACATCTTTTTATGTGTGTTTTATGTTTGCGCAAAGCCCCCAGAAAAAAGAAAGAGAGAAAAAAGAACATGCAAAAGGAGTGAAGACCAATTTTGCAAAAGGATATTAGCACAAGCGGTTAAAGCATATTTTGATAGCCAAAGGAATGTTAATGGGATGAGCAATTTGGAAAAAAAGTGTGTTAGATCAGATCTTACCTCAGATTCTATGGGTGGATCTCCTCCTGCCTCGAGGAGAAGGACTTTCCAGTTGGGATTCTCACTCAGGCGATTAGCAACAACTGATCCTGCAGATCCTGCGCCGACAACAATGAAGTCATACTCCTCAAAACCTATGCAGACAATTGAAAATCAATTTAATTTCCCGCAAACACTGCATTTCAGGCTTCTACTTGCCTTTCTCCAGTGCTGTCGGTCCGTAGTCCTTTGGCCACATTTCGGGTGGTGACAGGGCGCATTGCGAGGCGAGCAGGGTGTTGATTAGGAGGCCAATCAGTTGGTTTGCCGGTCCCACACTTTGGGCGGCGCATGGCAATGTATAAGTCTCCATCGCTGCCACTAATGAGATAAACCCACGAGCCGGCTAATCTGTTAATTGAGAAGTTAATGCCAATTTAATTTCACCCTTATAATATTTTTTTTTTACCCGACAACATTGTCGGGTTATCGCGAATCGCTGAGTACACGTCAGGCGTTGTGATGTGTAACCTACCCAAATATATGAAATGATAAGGTCAAATGGGATTTCAGTAAGCTGTCTTATCGTCTGGGCCATAAATATACCGTAGACTTTTCACTCAGATAAATAAACATTGCGTTTTTATTGGTCCACGTCGGAGTGGAAAATTGCTTCTGTAAAATTTCCCAATATTCTCATTTCTTTTTCCACCGGGTTGTGTAATCTTGATTGATTGGATCTGTTTTTATACACCATCATCAATTAATTGGGTGGCGCTGAATCGGGGACAAAACATCTTCAGCGTCAATTGGTTGATTTGCGAAGGTGTGGAAACGGATGTATAAACATTTCTTGAATCTTTCAGGTCTTGTCAAACATTTAATTAATATTAATAACGCATTGTTGCAAAAAACATTGTTATTTAACTCATCATTCCGTGTGTGACCTTATGATTTTCTCAATGACTTATGGTCGCAAATACGAGTTTCATCCACTCTCTGTTCAGTGGATTGAAAGCCAGTATTAAATTACTTTTCATTGCGAATCGCTAATTTTCTCACGCAAATACCACAACTCTCTCCTGATTAACTGCGGTTTTTTTCCTTTCTTTCTTTACTAAAACGTAGAGAAAATGTCAAAAGACACTCACCAAGAACTGTTCACTGAATTTCTTTTCAATTTGCGACCAAACCAAGAAATCAATCCGAATAACTCGACAGCACTTTCAACAGTGACTGACTCCCTCGGATATCGTGTGAATTTCTACTCATTGTACTATCTTATCAGTGTGTGGTGGAGAGAGCCGATTGGCACGGGACACACTTGAGGAGAGTACATATTTGGAATAATTCTCAAAAAAAATCTCCTTATCAGAGGATTTTTTTGCGCCTGAAGGAAAAAAACATTGTAGCTTAAAGTTCTACTTAATTGCGCTTACCTGAGAATCTTGCGGTCCTAGAACTCGACTCGCTGTGAAGTGTGCGAAGTTGGAATGCAAATAGAGTTGAGATGTGGCGCACAAAGTGGAATGATTATTTGCAGAATGACACAGAAAGTTAAGATAAAATTCAGACAACAATAAAGAAGATGCACCCGTGATTACTTGAAAGCCACTAATATTTATTCTAGGGATTATTTTAATTCTATTATGTTGTACTTTGATGCTCCACACGAGTTATCTTGCACTTCTGGATGCCTCAGAAGAACTGACTTTCACTTTATATCACCACGGGAGAAATTTCACCGGCCGGTTAGTCGATTAACCATTGAAACTGGTTTATCGGGTTATCATAGACTCATATATAGTATGTGTGAGATGCAGTGGTGAATCAACATTCTTACTATGTAAAACTTGTGTAGAATATGCTAATTGCCGCGTATAATAAGAGCCTTTGAAAACTAAGAATATCTTTATTGGACAAATTTCATTTCACCAATCTTCTTTGATGAAATCTGCACCTTTTTCCGCAACCATGATTGTTGGCGCATTTGTATTTCCACTAGGAATTATTGGCATTACACTTGCGTCAATGACTCGCAAGCCTTTAACGCCTTTGACTCGCAATCTGTAATCGACAACGGCGTCAGGATCAGAGTCAGGACCCATTTTGGCCGTCCCCACGGGATGAAAAACTGTCGTTATTGTGACACGACAATAACATTCCCAGTATTCGTCACTGTCAAAAGTCAATAAATCACATTCGGGAATTGGAATGATGAAAAGTTCAGCTTCGTGGCTTTTAAATGTGTTTGTCTTTAGAAATTTGAGATACAAACGAATTGCTTTAATAAAAGCCTCCACGTCAGAATACTCAGATAAGAACTTGGCAAATATTCTTGGTTTCTCTATCGGTTCGGCACTTCGCAGCAAAATTTCGCCCCGTGATTTTTCTTTCAAAAAAACTGGTGCTATTATAAGGACATGTGATGTTTTTGCTTCATCAGCAATAATTCGTGATATTTCTTGAGTATAGCCCAAGTGTTGAACAATGAAGAAAAACAGAGTGTCTTGTTGACCTTTGTGAAATAACAGTTGATAGAATTGAAAATCAGGAAACCTGGACAAAGGATCATGAACATTGACATATCCAATTGTTTGAATCGTTCCTGTTGTGGCCAAAGTTCCGGTGTGACGCATTAAATACTCGGCAAAACTTTCTAGAATTCCTGTAGGATTTACAGGAGTTGCCGTGGATCGATCAAGCTTCACTATTAGCGGAATCATCATATGATCCTGTAAGTTCTTTCCGACCTGGAGATTTCTGATCATTGGAATTCCCATTTCTTGAAGATGAGAAGCAGGTCCGATTCCTGATAACATGAGAATTTGCGGGGAATTTATGGCTCCAGCACTTAAGATCACTTCCTTATTCGCAAAAGCCTTCAATTCAGTTTGTCCTCGAAGTTTCATTGACACACCTGAAACGACTCCTCTATTATCAATCTCCAGTTTCGTAACATGCGCGTGCTTGACGATGTGTAAATTAGGACGATTCATGGCTGGAATCAAAAAAGCCTTCGCCGTGCTTTCTCGAACTCCTGATCTGATGGTTCCTTGCGAGAATGTGAATCCAATATGTTCATTTGCATTAATGTCTAAAATGAATTTGAATCCCATTTCTTGTGCTGATTCAATGAAGTCCTGATTAAATGTGTCGTTATTCTTGTACAGTTCGACGGACAATAAACCGTCCTTTGAGTGATAAAATCCTCCGAAAGCGTCAGCGATTTCCGGATTGTGATTTTGCTCGGATTTCTTGAAATATTCCAAGACGTTTGCGAATCCCCAAGTTGGATTTCCGAGCGCTTCCCAGTTATCGTAATCGTCTTCGTTTCCTCTCACATAAAGCATTCCGTTCATCGAACTCGATCCTCCCAACATCTTTCCTCTTGGCCAATAGCCAAGATTTACTCTATTGAAGTTCGGTTTCTCCGACAGTTCCATATAATATTGCCAGTCATATTGTGTCTTCATCAAAGTCAACATTAGTCCGGGTATCTGCAAAAGTCCAAGTATTTTGATTAATGGCCCATAAATCATGTTTTATACAAAAACCCACCGCTGACTCGATCGGAGGATCTCCTCCTGCTTCCAACAAGAGGATTTTCCATCGTGGATTTTCACTGAGACGATTGGCAAGAACACAACCAGCAGATCCCGCGCCAACGATAATGAAGTCATATTCCTCAAAACCTATTTAAAGACTTCATAAATTCCACACTTTTGATTTTCATCGACAATTCTTACCTTTTCTAATCGCAATATCTCCATAATCTCTGGGCCACGTTTCCGGAGACGAAAGAGAACATTGTGAAATGGTGAGATAATTGAAGAGAAGTGAAATGTATTGATTCACTGCTCCGGTACTTTGACCCATGCACGGCGAGGAAAAACAATCCATTTGTATTAAATTCAGATTTAAAAAATACACAGACGTGTAATTTCAGAGATGTTTATGCTCTGAAAGCAGAAATATGACTAAAAATTTTCCAAACTCTCCTCTGAATGTGCAAAAAGAATTTGATTTTGCTTATTTAGGAACCAGTTCGCGAATGTTGAACAGGTTTCCAGAATTTTATTATCCTTTTCTTTAAAACGCCACAACCACAGATCAATAATTTCCGAATTGTCGCATATATTGGAAGCATAAGAAAATAACCAAAAAACATGTATAAGAAGATGCAGTGATGAATCAACATTCTTACTATGTTAAACTTGTATGGAATATGTTAATGACCACGTTTAATAAGAGCCTTCAAGAGCCTAAAATATCTTTATTGAATAAATAAATTTAGTAAATTTTGTTTTCACTTCAACATTACCAATCTTCTTTGATGAAATCTGCACCTTTTTCCCCGATCATAATTGTTGGCGCATTTGTATTTGCACTAGGAATTATTGGCATTATGCTGGCATCAATTACTCTCAGTCCTGTAGTGCCTTTAACTCTTAGTGTGTGATCAACAACGGCGTCAGGATCAGAGTCAGGACCCATTTTTACTGTCCCAACTGGGTGAAAGACTGTCGTTACTATGACACGACAATAACATTCCCAATATTCGTCACTGTTAAAAGTCAATAAATCACATTCGGGAAGTGGAATGATGAAAAGTTCAGCTTCGTGGTTTTTAAATGTGTTTGTCTTAAGAAATTTGAGATAGAGACGAATTGCCTTAACAAAAGCTTTAACGTCAGAGTCTTCAGAAAAGTAGTTAGCAAAAATTCTTGGTTTCTCTGTCGGTTCGGCACTTCGCAGCAGAATTTCACCCCGTGATTTTTCTTTCAACATCGATGGAGACATTATAAGGACATGTGATGTCTTTGCTTCATCAGCAATAATTCGTGATATTTCTTGAGTAAAACCTAAATATTGAAAAATGAAGGAAAAAAGAATGTCTTGTTGACCTTTGTGAAATAACAGTTGATAGAATTGAAAATCAGGAAACCTGGACAAAGGATCATGAACATTGACATATCCAATTGTTTGAATCGTTCCTGTTGTGGCCAAAGTTCCGGTGTGACGTATTAAATACTCAGCAAAACTTTCCAGTGCTTCAGCACTATTAAGAGAAGTTGCCTTGGATTCATCGAGCTTCACTATTAACGGCACTATGGTATGATCTTGCAAGTTCTTTCCAACTTGAAGACTTTGAATGACTGGAATTCCCATTTCTTGAAGATGAGAAGCAGGTCCGATCCCAGAAAGCATTAGAATTTGTGGCGAATTAATGGCTCCGGCACTTAAGATCACTTCCTTCTTCGCAAAAGCCTTTAGTTTTTTCTTTCCTCGGAGTACCATTGACACACCTGAAACTTTTCCTCTATTTTCAATCTCGAGTTTCGTGACGTGCGCGTGTTTGACGATGTGCAAATTGGGACGATTCATGGCAGGACGCAAGAAGGCTGCGGCTGTGCTTTCTCGAACTCCTGATCTGATGGTTCCTTGCGAGAATGTGAATCCAATATGTTCATTTGCATTAATGTCTAAGATGAATTTGAATCCCATTTCTTGTGCTGATTCAATGAAGTCTTGATTAAATGTGTCGTTATTCTTGAATAGCTCGACGGATAATAAACCATCCTTTGAGTGATAATATCCTCCGAAAGCGTCAGCGATTTCCGGATTGTGATTTTGCTCGGATTTCTTGAAGTATTCCAAGACGTTTGCGAATCCCCACGTTGGATTTCCGAGTGCTTCCCAGTTATCGTAATCGTTTTCGTTTCCCCTCACATAAAGCATTCCGTTCATCGAACTCGATCCTCCCAACATCTTTCCTCTTGGCCAATAGCCAAAATTTACTCTAGTAAATCCTGGTTTCTGCGGTAGTTCCGTATAATACTCCCAGTCATATTGTGTCTTTGTTAGAGACACTGATAGTCCAATTATCTGCAAAAGTGTAAGTATTTTGATTACTTGCCTATTTAATCATGTTTTATATAAAAACCCACCGCTGACTCGATCGGAGGATCTCCTCCTGCTTCCAACAAGAGGATTTTCCATCGTGGATTTTCACTGAGACGATTGGCAAGAACACAACCAGCAGATCCCGCGCCAACGATAATGAAGTCATATTCCTCAAAACCTATTTGAAGTCTTCAAAAATTCCACACTTTTGATTTTCATCGACAATTCTTACCTTTTCTAATCGCAATATCTCCATAATCTCTGGGCCACGTTTCCGGAGACGAAAGAGAACATTGTGAAATGGTGAGATAATTGAAGAGAAGTGAAATGTATTGATTCACTGCTCCGGTACTTTGACCCATGCACGGCGAGGAAAAACAATCCATGTTTATGGTCTGAATGTTGAAATAGCACTAAAATTTTTCCAAACTCTCCTCTGAATGTGCAGAAAGAATTTGATTTAGCATATTTAGGAACCAGTTCGTGAGAATTGAACAGGTTTCCAGAATTTCGTCTTACTTTTCCTTAACACTTCACAACCACAGACGAATATTTTCCGAATTTCTCCATGTAATGAGAAAATTAGTTTTTTTTATCCACCACCGTTTATTTTTTGAATAAGAATGCATTTTAGAATATATTACACTCATATTTTGACACAGAACTCTCTAAGAATTTCTGTATAACTTATAGACATTTATCTTTCACTCTCGAGACGTAATATATTTTCCATGCGTTAAACTAGACATGCTGAAAACTTGTATATTTATTTCGTTGAATATATTATGCAATTTTTATCTTCTTTTGAATATTTATTGATTCTCATTGACCGGTGTAACCCCAAGAGCGTTTCACAAAGTCAGCTCCTTTTTCTCCGATCATGATTGTTGGCGCATTGGTGTTGCCTCTCGGAATTCTTGGCATTATGCTTGCGTCAATGACTCGCAGGCCTTTAACGCCTTTGACTCTTAGTGTGTGATCAACGACAGCGTTTGGATCTGAATCGGGGCCCATCTTAACAGTTCCCACTGGATGATAAAGGGTTGAGGTCATGTAACGACAATAACACTCCCAGTAAGAATCACTATCAAATACAAAATAATCGCACTCTGGAATTGATAAAGGAAATAATTTGGCCTCGTGGTTTTTAAATGTGGGTGTTTTGAGAAATTCCAAATATTTACGAATGGCTTTTATAAATGTTACAATATCAACAGTTTCTGATAAGTAATTCGGAACAATACGAGGATGTTCAGTTGCATTAGCGCTGCGAAGCAAAATTTCTCCTCTTGACTTTTCTGTTAAGAGAGTAACAGCTACAATAAGAATATTTGAATCTAGAATTTCCGGTGACACACTTTGGACAACAGAATCTTGATATCCCAAGAAGTTAAGCGCTGAAGCAATATCGGTCAGCTGTCCTCTCTGCAAATACATGTGATGGTATTGAATGTCAGGTTGGGTTACAATAGGATCATGAACATTAACATAAGCCCATGTTTCCATAGATCCAATGTTGGAAAACGGACCAGTGTGCTCTGTGAAATATTGCAAGAAACCCTGAAGAGTTTGGGTCATTGTTACTGGAATTGCTGTTGATTGGTCAAATTTGATAATAAGTGGTACGAAAGGATGATCTTGCAAATTTTTGCCAACTTGATGGTGTCGGATTACTGGAATTTCAAATTGTCGAAGATGAGAAGCAGGTCCGATTCCGGATAACATGAGAATTTGCGGGGAATTTATGGCTCCGGCACTTAAGATCACTTCCTTCTTCGCAAAAGCCTTTAACACTTTTTGTCCTCTGAGATTCATGCGTACTCCAGAAACTTCAGCTTTGTGATTAATTTCCAGGCCTAGCACTTGAGCGTGTTTAACAACGTGTAGGTTTGGTCGATTCTTTGCCGGACGTAAGAATGCAGCAGCTGTGCTGTCGCGCACACCTGCCTTTACAGTGCCTTGGCCAGTAGTTATTCCGATGCGCTTATCTGCATTTATGTCTGGTACATATTCATATCCCAGTTCTTTTGCCGCTTGGATCAGATAAGAATTGATAGGTTCGTCACTGTTGAAGTGTTCAACGTTTAATAATCCACTTTTGGAGTGATAATATCCTCCGAAAGCATCAGCAATCTCCGGATTTTGATTGCGTTCAGACTTCTTGAAGTATTGCAGCACATTCTTCCATCCCCATGATGGATTTCCAAGCTCTTCCCAGTGATTATAGTCATTCTCAATTCCTCTGACGTACATCATTGCATTCATCGAACTCGATCCTCCCAACATCTTTCCTCTTGGCCATAAACCCGATAGTTTGCTGTATTTTTCGGACGGTTCAATATAATACTTCCAGTCATAATCACTTTCTGCTAAAGTTATAGTAAGTCTTGGTATCTGTAAAATCAAGTCATCTTTTAGGGGTTTGCCATTATTGAAAGTACAGTCTTACCAATGATTCTACAGGAGGATCTCCTCCTGCTTCCAACAGGAGAATTTTCCATTGAGGATTTTCACTGAGACGATTAGCAAGAACACAACCAGCAGATCCGGCGCCAACGATAATGAAGTCATATTCATCAAATCCTGCGAAAATTTCACATAATTCCAAAGTAATTCACGGCCAAAGTTCTTTGAATTCACCTTCATCAATTGCAATATCTCCATAGTCTTTCGGCCATAATTCCGGGGGAAAACGCGGGGTTGTGAGAATATTTAAGAAAAGTGAAATGTACTGACTAACTGCTCCAGTACTAATGTTTGTGTATGGAGAACAGACACAATCCATAATGTTCTAATATTGACACTTTACTTAAAAATTATCACGATGCTTTGCCTTCTAATGTCAAAGCTAAACTGAAACTTCAATATTATTCTTTCTAGTCATATAAAGCATGAAAAATTTCTGCTTTATGACTTAATTTTGCATCTTTTATGTTTATATCCATCATTTATATAAAAAAAAATACAGACGCAATCTGTACATTTGACGTTATCTTTCTCTTTATTGCGCATTCAGGAAACCATACAAAAATACATTTCAACAATAAGTTTATCAGGCACATAAGAAGTAAAATACTTTTTATTCATCTGATTTTTTTTGTAATATCCCAAAAGAGACTTATGGTTCCTTATGTGAATTTCCAGTCTTGCTTGATAAAATCAGCTGCTTTTTCTCCGATCATGATTGTTGGCACATTTGTATTTCCTCTCGGAATTCTTGGCATTATGCTGGCATCAATAACTCTCAAACCTTTAACGCCTTTGACTCTAAGTCTGTAATCAACAACGGCGTCAGGATCAGAGTCAGGACCCATTTTTACTGTCCCGACAGGATGATAAACCGTTGTAATCGTATATCGGCAATAACATTCCCAATATTCGTCACTGTTGAATTGTAATTTATCGCATTCGCGAATCGGAAATGTTTTCAGCGTCGCTTCATTTGATTGAAATGTTTTTGTTGACAAGAATCTGAGATACAATCGAATAGCTTTTATGAAAGTTTGAAGGTCTGATTTTTCGGCTAAATAATTGGGAATTATTCGAGGTTTTAACGCTGGATTTGGACTTCGCAACAGAATTTCTCCTCTTGATTCTTGTGTTAAAAAGCATAATAATGGTATAACAATGTTTGAAGTTAGAATTTCATTTTTTCCATAATTGATAACATCTTCACTATATCCTAAAAGTCTCAAGAATTCAGTGACTCCGTTCACGTCACCTTTCTGGAAAAATACTTGATAAAATTGAAAGTTTGGGTACTTTGATAGAGGATTATCGACATTCAAATATCCTATGGCTGAGAGAGTTCCAATTGTTGCAAAATCTCCTCTACGTTCTGTCACATACAAGAAATAACTCTTTATCAGATCAATTTGGCTTACTGTTCTTGCACTGGATTCATTCAATTTGACTAAAAATGTTATACACGGATGATCCTGCAAGTTCTTCCCGACCTGAAGATTTTGAATGACTGGTATTCCCATTTCTTGGAGATGAGCGGCAGGTCCGATTCCGGATAACATGAGAATTTGCGGGGAATTTATTGCTCCGGCACTTAAGATCACTTCCTTCTTCGCAGAAGCCTTCAATTCAGTTTGACCTCGAAGTTTCATTGACACTCCTAAAACGACTCCTCTATTATCAATCTCTAGTTTCGTGACGTGCGCGTGCTTGACGATGTGCAAATTGGGACGATTCATGGCAGGAACCAAGAAAGCCTTCGCCGTGCTGTCTCTGACTCCCGATCTGAGGGTTCCTTGCGAGAATGTGAATCCAATGTGCTCATTTGCGTTAGGATCTAAGATGAATTTGAATCCCATTTCTTGTGCAGATTGTATGACGTCTTGATTAAATGTGTCGTTATTCTTGAATAGCTCGACGGATAATAAACCGTCCTTTGAGTGATAATATCCTCCGAAAGCGTCAGCGATTTCCGGATCGTGATTTGCCGCTGATTTCTTGAAATATTCCAAGACGTTTGCGAATCCCCAAGTTGGATTTCCGAGCGCTTCCCAATTATCGTAATCGTCTTCGTTTCCTCTCACATAAAGCATTCCGTTCATCGAACTCGATCCTCCCAACATCTTTCCTCTGGGCCAATAACCTGTGAGAATGCTATAATTTCGTGATTGATCTATATAGTATTCCCAATCGTATTTCGTTTTCACGAGTACTGGTTGAAATCCAGGTACCTGATGAAAAAACTTATACATTATCTATCTTGTTTTCAATTAATATTTTTATTAATAATTATTTACCATTGACTCTATTGGCGGATCTCCTCCTGCTTCGAGGAGAAGTATTTTCCAATTTGGGTTCTCGCTTAAGCGATTCGCAACAACTGATCCTGCAGATCCTGCACCAACAATGATAAAGTCGTACTCCTCGAAACCTGCGTGTTTACAATTCTGATTTATACACTTGCAATCACTTTAAACTTAAACAGATTATCACCTTTACGCATAGCAATATTTCCGTAATCGCGTGGCCAAGATTCTGGCGCCGAGAGTGAACATTGTGATAATGCGAGATATTTCATGAGGAGAGAGATGTATTGATTCGCAGGTCCTGTGCTCAGGTTTGGGCAGCTCGAAGTCAATTGTACCATTGTCTATGTACTTTTGCTTTTCAAATATATCCTTTTTTAATTTCTCACTTTACATATACACGAAAACCACATTAGACGCAATGTTATCTTTTTTCATCTTTACCGATTTAAAAAGTATCGTTAATATTTGCACAAACGAAAAGCATTGGATATCGATGTTCACTATGACACGATTTCAGTGTGACTGTGTTCTTTTAATGCAGACTGCTTATTTATAAACGAGCTCCGAATCTGAATAAGAAATGGTACATAAGAAGACCAAAAATTAGGTGTAACTAAGTTTGTATGTATATGTATTATGATGCGTGTTGATATGTTAAGGTTGAATGTTTTAAGAAAACATAGTTTTTTTTTTCTTTTTACACTTGTTCGCGGGAAAAGGAGCTAAATTAAACAAAACTGCATTTTTGGCATATATGTATTATGAAAAACTAACACGATTCGCACCTTCTGTCTATGATGAATTTTGTTTGCTATGAAGTTTCTGCTGCGATAGAATAAAGAAATGTGAAGAAAACCAGTTGTTATTGAGTTAATGCTCTACACAAACTTAGTAAGAGAGAAAATAATAAATAAGAAGAATATTAGCAAAATTTATTTCATTTGATTAAAATTCATTAGAATATTATTCAAATAAAGAATTAAATTATAGGTTGCAAAAGAGGAAAACAGAAAATTTCAAATGATAGTATTCAACCATGAAATAATTCCATCTTTAATCAAAATTTCCAATCTTCCTTGATAAAATCAGCTCCTTTTTCCCCGATCATTATTGTTGGCGCATTTGTATTTGCTCTCGGAATTCTTGGCATTACGCTTGCGTCAATTACTCTCAGTCCTGTAGTGCCTTTGACCCTTAATCTGTAATCAACAACGGCGTCAGGATCAGTGTCAGGACCCATTTTTACTGTGCCCACAGGATGATAAATTGTTATAATCGTGTATCGGCAATAGCATTCCCAATATTCATCGCTGTTGAATTGTAATTTATCACATTCGCGAATTGGAAATGTTCTCAGCTTCGCTTCATTTGATTGAAATGTTTTTGTCGATAAAATTCGGAGATACAATCGAATACCTTTTATGAAAGTTTGAAGGTCTGATTTTTCGGCTAAATAATTGGGAATTATTCGAGGTTTTAACGCTGGATTTGGACTTCGCAACAGAATTTCGCCCTTTGATAATGGCGTTAAGAGACTTAGTATTGGCAAAAGAATACTTGACGTTTGAACTTCCTGTCTTCCAAAATTTATAACACTGTCACCATATCCTAAAACTCTCATGACCCTAGTCATAGTGTCGATATCTCCTTTTTGGAAGAAAATATGTAGGTATTGAAAATTCGGATACTTTGAGAGGGGATCATCGACATTGACAAATCCCATTGTTGGAATACTTCCAATTGTAGCGAAATCTCCTCTTTGCTCAGTTAAATACGTCGAATAACTACTTATGACATCTGTTTGGGTTAAAGCTTCTGCTGTGGATTCATTGATTCTAACAAAAAATGCAATCCCGGGATGATCCTCCAGATTCTTTCCCACCTGATGATTTCTGATCACTGGAATTCTCATTTCCTTGAGATGAGAAGCAGGTCCGATTCCTGATAACATGAGAATTTGCGGAGAAGCTATGGCTCCGGCACTTAAGATCACTTCCTTCCGTGCAAAAGCCTTTAGTTTTCTCTTTCCTCGGAGTACCATTGACACTCCTGAAACTGTTCCTTGCTTAGCAATCTCGAGTTTCGTGACATGCGCGTATTTAACGATGTGCAAATTGGGACGATTCATGGCAGGACGCAAAAAGGCTGTGGCTGTGCTTTCTCTTTGTCCTGATCGAACAGTTCCTTGTGAGATTGTGAAACCAATGTGTTCATTGGCGTTAATGTCTAAGATAAATTTGTATCCCAATTCTTGAGCTGCTTGAATAATTACGTTGTTGATTGTCAGATTGCTCCTGAAGAGTTCCACAGACATTAATCCGTCTTTAGAATGATAAAATCCTCCGAATGCGTCAGCGATTTCCGGATCTTGATTTGCCTCTGATTTCTTGAAATATTCCAAGACGTTTTCAAATTCCCATGTCGGATTTCCGAGTCTCTTCCAATTGTCGTAATCGTCCGCATTTGCCCTTATATAGAGCATTCCATTCATTGAACTCGTTCCTCCAAGCATTTTTCCCCTTTGCCATGCGCCTGTGTGAATATTAATATCTTTCAATGGTTCTGCATAGTATATCCAATCGTATTCTGTTCTTCCCATTCCTGATTGAAGTCCTGGCACCTTGGTGAAAAAAATTGTTGTTAATATCAGTTTACTTTGTTGTGTGCTTATTACAAAATATTCTTACTCCTGCTTCAATAGGCGGATCTCCTCCTGCCTCGAGGAGAAGGATTTTCCAATTTGGGTTCTCACTTAAGCGATTCGCGACGACTGCTCCTGCAGATCCTGAGCCAACAACGATAAAGTCGTACTGCTCGAAACCTGTGATAACAATTCCAATTAAAATATTGTCTTCACTGAACACAAATTTTTACCTTTATGCAAAGCAATTTCTCCGTAATCTCGTGGCCAAGTATCTGGCGCCGAGAGTGAACATTGCGACAATGCGAGGTAATTGATGAGGAGAGAAATAATTTGATTCGCAGGACCTGTGCTCAGATTCGGACACGTCAAAGGAAATTGATCCATAGTGTATCAATTTGTTCTTCTTCTCTAAACAGACACGGAAAATTTGAACATAACTTTTCAATGTTGTTCAAATTTATTCACTAACAATTTATCAAATCACAGCGATGTTTTCACTTACACAATCGATAGTTGACTGACTTCAGTCCGACAAAACTACACATTTTTATTAAAAAAGAACTCGAATATGGTTATTGTACAAAGAAGTCAGAAAATACTACGCATCGTTGCATTTCTTTTATTTGATTGTGTCCATTAGAAATTAGAAATTAGAACGGACGAGTATTATTGGCATGATTAGCACAGCAATATGAATAATCAAATGTAATTAAATGTGACATTATGCTGTATAGTTCAGGAATGAAAATTAGAATAAAATGTCTCGGAAATCTTTCAATTTCCACATATTCAGCAAACATTTCTTATACTGAAATCCATCTGAAGAACATTTGTCAAACTCTTCGTAAACATGCTTGTGTTTTGCTGCGCATTTATTATGCAATAGATTATACAGTAAAAAAATTACACATATTTCATTTAATTAATTTGTGTATAAAGACGATATAATTATGCATGTATTTCAAAAGTAATTTCACTGTCGCATCTGTGAAATCCAATGAATATAGAAAGCAATTAATTAGTAGCAATTCATTAGATATTCATTCAAAAGTGAACAATTACCAAAAAAAAATCTGAATCCAAAATTTCACTTTCAGTGGAAAATTTTCCAGTCTTGCTTGATAAAATCAGCTCCTTTTTCCCCGATCATAATTGTTGGCGCATTTGTATTTGCTCTCGGAATTCTTGGCATTACGCTTGCGTCAATTACTCTCAGGCCTTCAACGCCTTTGACTCTAAGTGTGTGGTCGACAACGGCGTCAGGATCAGAATCAGGACCCATTTTTGCTGTCCCCACGGGATGATAAAGAGTGGTAACAGTATAACGACAATAACATTCCCAATATTCGTCGCTGTTGAATTCTAGTTTATCGCATTCGCGAATAGGAATTGTTCTCAACGTCGCTTCATTTAATTGAAATGTTTTTGTTGAAAAAAATCTGAGATACAATCGAATAGCTTTTATGAAAGCTTGCAGATCCGAGGATTCGGCTAAATAATTGGGAATTATTCGGGGTTTTAATGCTGGACTGGGACTTCGCAGCAGAATTTCTCCTCTTGATTCTTGTGTTAAATGTGTTATCATTATTAAGAGAACGTTTGAAGTTTGAATTTCTTCCCTGCCAAAATCAATAACTTCGTCAACATATCCTAAGAGTCTGAAAAAACCAGCGATTCCGTTTACATCGCCTTTTCGGTAAAATACTTGATAATATTGAAAATTCGGATACTTTGAGAGAGGATCATCGACATTTACATATCCTATTGTTGAGAGAGTTCCGGTTGTTGCAAATTCTCCTCTACGTTCTGTTAAATATAAGGAGTAGCTCTTCATCAAGTCTTCTAAGCTTATTGTTGTTGCATTGGATTCATTAATTTTAACAAGAAGTATTAATACAGGATGATCCTGCAAATTCTTTCCGACTTGAAGATTTCTGATTGTTGGAATTCGCATATCGTTAAGATGATTAACAGGTCCGATTCCTGATAACATGAGAATTTGCGGGGAATTTATGGCTCCGGCACTTAAGATTACTTCCTTATTCGCATAAGCTTTAAGGTTTTTCTTTCCTCGAAGCTTCATTGAAACTCCTGAAACTTTTCCTCGACTATCAAACTCCAATTTAGTGACGTACGCGTATTTTACGATGTGTAAGTTGGGACGATTCATGGCAGGACGCAAGAAAGCCGCGGCAGTACTTTCTCGGACTCCTTTTCGAACAAATCCTTGCGAGAATGTGAATCCGATGTGTTCATTTGCGTTAATGTCTAAGATGAATTTGTATCCCAATTCTTTGGCTGCTTCAATGATTGCGTTATTGATTGTCAGATTGCTCCTGAAGAGTTCCACAGACATTAATCCGTCTTTGGAATGAAAATAACCTCCGAAAGCGTCAGCGATTTCCGGATCTTGATTTTCCTCTGATTTCTTGAAGTATTCCAAGACATTTTCAAATTCCCATGTCGGGTTTCCAAGCCTCTTCCAATTATCGTAATCATCAGCATTTCCTCTTACGTAATTCATTCCATTCATTGAACTCGTTCCTCCCAACATTTTACCTCTTGGCCACCATCCCGCTAATATACTATAGTTTGGTGAAGGTTCTATATAATAGCCCCAATCGGTATATTCATTAGCTACTGTTGCTTGGAATCCAGGTACCTGAAAAATAAAAATATTTTACTTAAATATTGCTCCTTACATCATTCCGTATTCCAATCTTACTGCAGCTTCAATTGGCGGATCTCCTCCTGCTTCGAGGAGAAGGATTTTCCAATTTGGGTTCTCACTTAAGCGATTCGCAACGACTGATCCTGCAGATCCTGCGCCAACAATGATAAAGTCGTACTGCTCGAAACCTGTGATAATAATTCGCACAGCATTATTGTCTTCATCACTGCATTTATGCACATAAATTATCACCTTTATGCAAAGCAATTTCGCCGTAATCTCGTGGCCAAGTTTCTGGCGCCGTGAGTGAACATTGCGACAATGCGAGGTAATTGATGAGAAGCGAAATAATTTGATTCGCAGGTCCTGTGCTCAGATTCGGACACGTCGAATGAAATTGATCAATTCTTGTCATTTTTCGCGATTTTTCAAAAATCAATTTTATTCCACTCTTGCACTATGATGTGAAATTACATCTGGTCAAAGATAGGAAATCCACTGAATTAGATTTAACTGCTTCAATTTAAGAGTTTTTTCGCTTACCTGAAATGGGGAGAATTTTTTAGGTTATGTTGCTCCGAAGGATTAACTTTCGATTCTCTCCCAACGATGACTGTGAGCTTCCTTCTGTGATAATGCGGTTCAACTGTGATAACTCTTCACCTTTTTACTGATAACAACTATTTAATTAGTAATTCTGTGCTATTTTTATGCTGCCTTTTCTCCGCGTGTCTTCAAATATATGTTGTTCCTTCTCCAAATGACGTTTTGTGCCTTTTGAAACCCTACACAGAATTATCCTTTCCTCTGTCGCATTGTCCGTGGACAGTTCCTTAACTGCACTCTTTTTTTATTCAAATATCTTTCACATACACTGATTGAGTTTATTAGTAACTGGAAGATGTTAAGTGTTCTGCGTTCGTGAAGTGACTAAATTTTGCCCTGAAATACTGCTCATTTTTATCGAGTAATCAATTGAGAAATCACATAAATTTTTCGCTCTACTGCATATTGAATCGTTTTCTGAAATAATGTGGAATCCATTAACCAAGATAGTAAATACGATATATATCTAATGTTTGATGTGTATTTCGTGATATTGTTGTATTAATTGAAACGACGGAATTTGTATATAATTTTTTTAATTGAAACTTTATTTTCGTCACATTTTTTTTTTAATGCAAGGCTTTCCTGGAAATAAGACAAGATATTTTTCAACCTTCTAAGTTATATCGATATAAAAGTCAATTATGCAATAGATTTATTTCTGAATCAGCTCTTTTCATCTTCTTTCACTGTGGCAATGACCAATCTTGCTTGACAAAGTCTGATCCTTTTTCTGCAATCATAATTGTTGGGGCATTTAGATTGCCTCTGGGAATCCTCGGCATTATGCTGGCATCAATAACTCTCAGTCCTGTAGTGCCTTTCACACGCAATCTGTAATCAACCACAGAACCGGGATCTGAATCAGGACCCATCTTGCATGTTCCACAAGGATGATAAACTGTGGTGATCATGAAATGTGCGTAACATGCCCAATATTCGTCAGTATCAAATCCCAAAATATCGCATTGAGGAATAGGAATGACCAGCAATTCTGCTTCATTTGCTGTGAAAATTTCTGTCTTCAAGAATCTCAAATACAGACGAATGGCTTTGACAAAATCAACAGTGTCCAATTCATTTGACAAATAGTTGGCGAAAATGCGTGGTTTTTCCGCCGGTTCTGCACTGCGTAAGAGAATTTCTCCGATGGATCGAGGGGCTAAGTGAGCAACTGCAACAATCAGCATGTTTGCCGTCTCAATCTCCAGAGCGGCAGCTTGTGCCAATTCATCAATATAACCAACAGTTCTGTATAAAGCAAGGATTTCCTGTGATTGTCCCCTTTGGAATGCTATGTGATAGTATTGAATATCTGGATAAACAGCCAGAGGATCGTTCACATTGACGTATCCGAGGGTTTCCATTGATCCTGTAGTCGCAAAGTATCCCGTGTGCGTGGCCAAGTACTGGAAGAAGGCCTGCATTATATCACTGGCAGCTACTGGCACTGCTGTTGACTTGTTGAGTTTAATGACAATTGGCACAATTGGGTGATCTTGTAGGTTTTGGCCAGCTTGTACATTGCTGATAACAGGAAGTCCCATTTGCTGCAGATGTGGTGCCGGACCAATGCCAGAAAGCATGAGAATCTGTGGTGAATTAATCACTCCGGCACTTAAAATGACTTCTTTAATAGCGAAAGCCTCCATTTCTTGTCCTCGCAGATTCATTTGCACTCCAGTAACCACGCCATTGCTATCAATTATGACCCTATTGACGTGAGCGTGCTTGACAACGTGCAAATTTGGTCTGTTCATGGCTGGAAGAAGAAATGCCGTCGCGGCACTTTCACGCACACCAGACTTCACAGTTGCTTGTGAGAATGTGAATCCAATGTGCTTGTCTGCATTGAAGTCTGGGATGAATTCGAAACCCAGCTCTTGAGCTGCTTGAGTAACTAAATAGCTGACTGAATCATTGCTACCGAAGAGTTCCACAGACATTGGTCCGGTGGTTGAGTGATAATATCCACCAAAGGCATCAGCAATCTCCGGATTGTGATTCTGTTCAGATTTCTTGAAGTATTCCAAGACGTTTGCGAATCCCCAAGTTGGATTTCCGAGTGCTTCCCAGTTATTGTAGTCATCTGGAACTCCTCTGACATAATACATGGCATTGAGTGAACTCGATCCACCCAACATCTTTCCTCTTGGCCAGAAGTCTCCTTTTGCCTGCAGCAGACTGTATGAATCCGAGCGTTCCACGTGATAATCCCAATCATACGGGGGTCTTTGTAGAGAAAAGAAGAGTCTGGGTATCTGCAAAGTTAAGAGTGTTACTGGAAAATACCATTTCGGATAATCCACAAGCTTACAGCTGACTCAATTGGAGGATCTCCGCCTGCTTCCAAGAGGAGAACTTTCGTACTTCCATCTTCCGTGAGTCGATTGGCGAGAACACATCCTGCTGATCCAGCGCCAACAATTATGAAGTCATAAGTGTCGAAGCCTGGAAAATATGGATGTGTTTAAGAGAGGATTTCATCAGTTAGTGTAGTTGCAGTACCTTTGCGTATAGCATAATCTCCATAATCAGCTGGCCACATTTCTGGCGGTGAGAGAGCACATTGCGAGATACTCAAGTAATTCATCAGAAGCGACAAATACGTATTGGCAGCTCCTGTGCTTAAACTTGCACATGGCGAAGTGAAGCAGTCCATTTCCTCCGCTTATATACCTGATTGAATATACAAGAACAAAATTATTCTCTATTTGACTCGATATTTCTTTATCTATTCATATTAATGGATTACTATCCGGTTCCAATTTTGGCGATTTACATATCGCACGAGTTTATGCAAATGAATATGGGGTGACAGACCGAAGCGTCTGGCTCACGCAGGTTGTCAAACTGGTTTTAGCATTATTTTATCGTTATTGCAAAGATTTTTTTACAATGAAATTTCTATGCATAAAAAAAAAATTTTTTTTAATTAAATTTTACAAATAATTAGAAAATTTACAGAAACTGGGAGAAATAATGATTTATCTTATTTATATTCACTTTTTCCTTGGATGTTCTTATTGTAATTCGATATGAAATTAATTGTAGAATATAAATCACGAGTTCAATAAATTTTCACCTGTTTTAATACGGATTGACAAAAGAATTTTCACTAAAAAAGAACAACGTCCAACTGAAGATTTGGCAAAAAGATGTTACTTCTCCGAAAGTCCAAATTGAACTGTGTTCCTGGGAAGAATTTGAAAATTGCCTAAATAAAAGAAAGAAGAACCCGCGACAAGTATGCAAATTTATTGATATTTCTTCTTATGTATCTTTTTCATCTGTACATTCAAATATTTCTCTGAAACATTTGTGTGATTTGAAATTTTCAGCACCTCAACTTGATCTTATAGATTTAGGTACATATATTAAATCAGAAATCCCAAATCATTCTTTATAAAGTCTGATCCTTTTTCTGCAATCATAATTGTTGGGGCATTTAGATTGCCTCTGGGAATCCTCGGCATTATGCTGGCATCAATAACTCTCAGTCCTGTAGTGCCTTTCACACGCAATCTGTAATCAACCACAGAACCGGGATCTGAATCAGGACCCATTTTATTTGTTCCACAAGGATGAAAGACAGTGCTTATCATGTATCTAATATAACACGTCCAATATGCATCTGAATTGAAGCCTTGAGCATCGCATTCTGGAATTGGGATTGAAAATAATTCTGTTTCGTGCCTTTTGTACGCTTCTGTGCCAAGGAATTTAAGATATAATCGAATAGCACGCAGAAAAGACTGAATATCTGACTCTTCTCTCAAATAGTTGGGATATATTTTGGGTTTTTGCATTGGATCTGCATTTCGTAAGAGTATTTCACCGCGAGAATTTTCATTGAGAAGTGCCACAGGCAATATTATAATGTTTCCATCATTTGATGCGCTTGCTGCTGTATTGATAACGACATCATTGTATCCTAGATTTTGTAGAAGACCAATTATATCCGAAGCTTGTCCTTTCTGAAAACCAATGTGATAGTATTGAATGTCAGGATATCTGGCAAACATATCTTGGCTATTGACGAATCCAATTGCTTCCACTGTTCCCGAGTTTGCGAAGATTCCAGCATGTTGGGCTAAATATTGATAGTAACTTTGAACTAAATCGGCAACAGTCACGGCAACGGCAGTGGATTTGTCCATTTTTAGAAACAATGGAATATACGGATGATCCTGCAAGTTCTTCCCAACCTGGAGACTTTGAATGACTGGAATTTTCATTTCTTGAAGATGAGAAGCAGGTCCGATTCCTGATAACATGAGAATTTGTGGAGAATTTATTGCTCCGGCACTTAAAATCACTTCCTTCTTCGCAAAAGCCTTAAATTCAGTTTGTCCTCGAAGCTTCATTGACACTCCTGAAACCGTTCCTTGACTATCAATCTCGAGTTTCGTGACGTGCGCGTGCTTGACGATGTGTAAATTGGGACGATTCATGGCTGAAATTAAGAAAGCAGAAGCTGCACTGTTTCTTAATCCTGATTTGAGTGTTCCTTGCGCTAATGTGAAGCCAACATGTTTTTTTGCATTGATATCTAGAAGAAATTTATATCCCAACTCTTCAGCAGCTGCTATAATATCTTGGCTAAGTGGATTGGAACTATTGAAAAATTCCACAGACAAGAGACCATCCTTTGAATGGTAATATCCTTCAAAATTTCGATTCGCTTCTGACTTCTTGAAGTATGGCAAAATATCTTTCCATCCCCAAGATGGATTTCCGAGACTTTCCCAATTGTTGTAATCATCTTCATTTCCCCTGGCATAAACTAAGGAATTCATTGCACTCGATCCTCCCAACACTTTTCCTCTTGCCCAGTAACTTCCTTTTGGGCTGTATTGACTGACTGTGTCCGATATTTCCGCGTAATATTGCCAATCATACTTTGTCTTGAAGAATGAAAACGCCAATCGTGGAATCTGTTGGTGTGAAAAACAGTGAAATACTTCAATAATCCGATATTCACTGATCTAAGTTACCATTGATTCTATTGGAGGATCTCCTCCTGCTTCCAAAAGGAGAATTTTCCATTGTGGATTTTCACTAAGACGATTAGCAAGAACACAACCAGCAGATCCGGCGCCCACAATAATGAAGTCATATTCATTATCAAAGCCTGCAAAGTGTTTTAATGTTTCATAAAAGTTTAGCAATTGAATTTATCGAGAACGAAACCTTTTCTCATCAAAACATCGCCATAATCTCTGGGCCACATTTCAGGACTTGACAATGAACAGTGTGAAATGGTCAAGAAATTAAGCAAAAGCGAGAGATATGTATTAACAGCTCCTGCACTTGAATTTGCACACGTTGAAGACAAGCACTCCATATCGATATTTTGCATATATTTTACGCGAGATTTTATCTGTAATTGCAAAGCAGAATTTTCTTAGATCTCATCTTGTCACTCTTTGTACATAAACGAGTCATTCGGTGGATTTTTTTTTTGCACATCGTCATAACCGTCTGGTTTGTCTATTTTGACGCGCAACTATTTTGTGTATTTGTGTTTTATTATCACGCTATTTTGCATGTAGAAAACCAAAAGTGTGGAAAATTTGCCATTGACTCACTTTTTACACGATAAATCACTGGGTGAATAATTTCAAAGCCACTAAGAACAAATATACTTTTGCAAAAGATGTTGATCGTCCAGTGTCTTAAAGGCAACTGCATCGTTCCTTTTGCATTCGAGTTTCTGAAACAGGTTCATCAAATAACCAAAATATTTACAGAAAAAAACTCATAAAACAAATTTGTCGTGAAAAATTGTATTCTTTATGTTTGTAAATTGTCCCCAAAACGTGAGAGATTTTTTTTGTTGTGCACATAGAATTGACATGCTTTGCGTGACAAGCACAAAATACTCTCGATAATTCATTGCACTTTATGGAGGTGGCGAAAATATGGGGTTTTTTCTTTCGCAAGCATCATCAAAAATGTAGTTCAAGCGCGGTGGAATTCTATTAAATTCCGTGTCAGTGTCTTGTGTGTTGTTGGCAAATGACGAGTGAAGAGTGAAAAATGGTGACATTGTCGGGTTTATTCACCGCTGCTCGAATTATTGTTACCTATGGTCCAGGATTTGCTCTGCTGTTTCTGCTCAATCGCGCCATTGAGATTGAGCGGCACGACATTGTCGATCGTCACCATCGAGTGCATGATCGATCAGCGGATGCGGCGTATGATTTTATTGTGATTGGCGGAGGATCGGCGGGAGCTGCTGTGGCGGCGAGATTGAGTGAAGTGCACGAATGGAGTGTTCTTCTCCTTGAGGCAGGACCCGATGAGACTTTCATATCAGATGTTCCTCAGCTGTTTCCCACACTGCAGCAGAGTGAATTGGATTGGAAGTTTGTTACGGAGCCAACAAATCACTTCTGTCTGATGAATGACAATGGTCAGTGCCTGTGGCCACGTGGAAAGGTCCTTGGCGGATCGAGTGTGCTCAATGCGATGCTCTATGTGCGGGGAAATCGCAAGGATTACGATCACTGGGAGCGTCTGGGCAATCCAGGATGGGGATATAAGAGTGTTTTGCACTACTTCAAGAAGTCCGAAGGCACGCGTGAGCCACACTTTGCTCACAGCCATTTTCACGGAGTTCGAGGACCTCTCACAGTTGAGTACTTCCGATTTGTCTCGCCTCTCATGGAGCTCTTCATGGCTGCGGCGGACGAATTGGGACTCCTGAATCCGCATGGAGACTACAATGCTGAGTCACAACATGGATTCGCGAGATCTCAAGGGACTTTGAGGTGTGATAAATGAGAATTTACAGCCATCAATTGCCATCAAATTAATGGTATTTGTGCTTTTAGGGATGGCTTGAGATGCAGCACCGCTAAAGCTTATCTGAGACAAGCGTCGCATCGTCCTAATCTTCATGTTTCTCTTCACTCTCATGTTCAGAAAATCCTTATTGATGAGCACCGTAAAGTGGCTTATGGAGTGGTATTTAAGAAGCACGATTGGCCGTCTAGAGTTGTATATGCAAGGAAGGAAGTGATCCTGTGTGCTGGAGCTATTCAAAGTCCTCAATTGCTGATGCTCTCCGGAATTGGGCCCGCGCATGAGCTGCAGAAGCACGGAATCCCTGTGATTTATCACTCTCCGGGAGTTGGGGAGAATCTGCAAGATCACGTGGCGATGGGCGGAGGATCGTATTTGATACAGAATCCCATTTCAAAGGACACTCTGAGCTTTGTCATCCCCAAACTGATCAACGTTGAGGCGATCAGGGAGTTTGTCTATGACCACAATGGACCACTTTATGCCATGCCGGCGTGCGAAGTGATGGCCTTCATCAACTCCAAATATCAGGATCCTCACGAAGATTGGCCGGACATTCAGCTGTTTATGGCTGCTTATTCAGATAACTCCGATGGAGGGATTTACAGCAAGAGAGGCAGTGGAATGTCACACGATTACTATTCCCAGATATATGAGAATATTCTCTATAAAGACACCTTTATGGTTGTGCCACTGCTCATGAGGCCGAAAAGCCGTGGCAGAATTGTGCTGAAGAGCAAAGATCCTCATGAATATCCATTGATTTATCCCAATTACTTTGATCATCCTCATGATCTCAATGTTTTGGTGAGAAAAGCACATTTTTTGTTTGGTTTTATATCACAAAAGTGTCTTTCTTTTCAGATTGAGGGTGCAAAGTTTGGATATTATCACTTTTCTCGAACGAAAATGATGAAAATGTTGAATGCTACGCTGAATTCATTCATCATTCCTGGTTGTTCGCATTATTCTTACCTCAGTGATGACTATTGGAAGTGTATGGCGCGTCATTACACCCAAACAATCTACCATCCGGTGGGAACGTGCAAAATGGGCCCCAAATATGATAAGTGGGCAGTTGTGGATGCGAGGTTGAGAGTGTATGGAATTCAGGGACTTCGAGTTGTGGATGCGAGCATAATGCCAACAATTGTCACCGGAAACACCAATGCGCCCACAATAATGGTGGGAGAGAAAGCGAGTGATATGATAAAGGAGGATCACTTAGAATATTACTGAGATATCTGTAGAGTGTCTCATTAAAAACACTTCTATTTTATAATCAAGTTTATTATCCTTACATATTTATTGTCTACAATAGGTTTTGTCATTGCCTCAGTGGCAATATTTTTCATCATTTGTCTTCAGTGTCAGTGACAAAAATACCACATTCTGCTTAAATAGTGCTCTTCTCAGTCAGCCTTTATTGAAGTTTTACACAAGAAAAAATAACCTTTTTTCTCCTCACTTTGAAGTCATATTTCAATTTAAAAAAAAATGTTCCGAGCCACAGAATTATACAAGAATGGCGCATTTCTCTTGTAGCTTGATATCACAATTCACACAGCGTCTCAAACGGAAGCTCTTCGCGCGCTACAACATTTGGCTACGCTTTATCCAGAAGTCCTTCACCATGTCTGCGCCCTTTTCAGCAATCATGATCGTTGGGGCATTCGTATTGGCACTCACAAGTTTTGGCATGATGCTGGCGTCAATCACCCTCAAGCCGCGGATGCCGTAGACGCGCAGCTGCGGATCCACCACTGCCGTCCTGTCCCAGTACGGGCCCATCTTGCAAGTGCCCACAGGATGGTAGATGGTCACGGAGTAGTGCCGGATCATGCACTCCCAGTACGCGTCTGTGAACATCTTGATGTGCAAACATCCTGGGAAGTTGAACGCGGCCAATTGAGAGCCAAATCTCTGCATGGATTGCGTTCGCGACAGTGCTACGGCAATTTTCACACCCTCCACGAGGGTTTTCATGTCGAAATCGTCCTTGAAGTAGTTGGGATAGATGTAGGGATAGTCGAAGGGATTGTTGCTCCTGAGCTTGATGGATCCCACACTCTTGGGCCGCAAGAGCATGGGAATAATGCTCCAGGAGTCTTTATTATTGATTGGCCCGAAGACATAATCGTAGAAAGCTTCAGTCAAGCCGTGAGCTTTTCGCAGCTGAACTCCGCCATCTGAATTTGTTGAACCGGAAACAAAGTGAAATTCAATATCTGGATAATCGTCTGTTGCATTGGCGTGTTTGGTGTTGACGAACGCGAGTCCTTCAACGCCTCCCAAGATGGTAAGTGGTCCTTGGCCAAACACTGCATATTGCAGAACTGTTGACATGGAGTGGAGACGATTCTCTATAATAGCCACAGGTTGATTGACCAGGAAAGTCAGTCCACCCAATCCTATGTGATCCTGCAGATTCTCGCCCACTTGAAGGTCCTGAATGACAGGAATTCGATGCTTCTGAAGTTCAGCCTTCGGTCCAATTCCGGACAGCATGAGAACTTGAGGAGAATTCACAGCTCCTGCTGAAAGGATGACTTCCTTCAGCGCTCTGACGTAGTGAACTTTCCTGTTTCTGATGAATTCCACCCCAAAGGCGATCTTGCTCACCGGATCGATCATCACTCTGGTCACGTGAGAATACATAGCGACGTGGAGATTTGGCCGGAGACGCGCCGGTCTCAAAAAGGCTTTCCCAGTGCTGCATCGACTTCCTCGTCTCGTTGTGCCCTGGGCTATCATAAATCCTGTCTGCTTTTCTCCATTTATGTCTCTATTGTCGTATCCCATCTCGACTCCCGCCTCCACGAAGGCGGCAGCCAAAGGCGTGTGATAAGGAGCTTCGCCCACGGTTAAGTAGCCGCCAGTTGAATGATAAGGTGTGTTTGTCAAGTAGGGATTTGTGTTGTCTTCGGACTTCTTGAAATAGTACAGGGCATCCTTGTAGCCCCAGCCAGGATTCCCTAATGTCTCCCATGCGTCGTAGTCCTTCTTATTGCCACGCAAGTAGAGCATGTAATTGAGCACACTCGATCCACCGATGACTTTCCCGCGTGGCCAATTGCATCTTCCGCCCTGCATTGCTGTGGAAATGAGAAGGATTTTATCATAGATTCACATGGGAAGTGGTTGGTTTTCTTACCTAAGCAGGAAGTCCCTTGAGGTTCTGTCTTGTACTTCCAATCCAATTTACTCAGCTGCAAATATCCCGCCATGAGTGGTACATCAGAGATCTCCGTCTCGTCTCCTCCAGCTTCAAGAAGCAACACATTCCAGTTCTCCACCTCAGTCAATCGATTGGCTATTACAGCTCCTGTGAAGTCGACGGAGAAAGGATTAGAATTGAATATTTTGGCAATAGTTTGAACAACTCACCCGCCGATCCTGCTCCTATTACTATGAAATCGTACTCGTCCAGCATGTTGGACGTCGAGATATCGATGGGTCTCGACTCGGGATCCATGAGATCTTCATACTGGAAGTAGGCAATAGCGGCGACCAGCACCGGCACGAACCATCCGACACTGCTGGCGGCCGAAACGGCGGCTCCACCTATTGCATTGGCGGCTCCAACAATCGCACTCATCGCCGCTCCGCAAGTGCTTCACGCGATCTTCCTGCTGAAGAGATCGTCGTCGTCAATGAGTAATCAATCAATACGACTGATGGGTGATGAAGTGTGGTAATTGGTCTGGCCGAAGTGAAAATTATGTGGAATTTGTCTGTCCCATTCTGTCATTGTACAGCTCGACGCCGATGTGTGTTTTACGAGGAAATTTACACAATTGTGTGTTTGGTGAAATTCATATATTGCGGTGAGAGAAATAAAAAGAAAGGTCGATATGAAAGAGAGTGAGATAAAAAGTGTGTCTATTGAGAAATGTTGGCGAAAAAGGTGAAGGAGAACACCTCAAAATTTCACTCTTTGAAGGTTTTGCGCGCACCTTCGCGCTGTCAAGTTTACTTTCATCGCGCCATGTGGCTGATTTTGCAGCGCAATGCAACTCTTGTCTGAGTTGTGATTTTGAGCGGGAAAACTACTACACACTGTGCACTAAATGGCACTGTTTAGAGCTCCTATAATACATCAATTATCATCACCTGCAGACTTGCATCTTGGCTGCCGATGAGACTCTCTAAATGCACATTTTAATTGAGATTGCACGCATGATCGTTGCAACTTCTTTGAAACTCCTGATGCGCGCGCGCGTGCGTCTTGATCAATTGCTCAAAGTGAAAATAAAATAACTTTCAATTGTGACTTATTTCCATCAATATATACACTAAGCTTATAGTTGGGGCGAACTTTTACATTCAAAACAAATTACCGCGGACTTTGTATCGATCGTGTTTGCCGGGAGGAAGAAGAAATAAAAAAAAATACATTTCTCGCTGTTCAAGATCAAGAGCAATGTGCCGATAAATCTCCAAAAGCAAGATTAATCTCGCAGGCTGAATAGTGAAAATAACAGTATTTCGCAGAATACTTCTCTCCAGCAGCGAAATGGCTCAATGAGTTGTAAATTTAGTGAGTTTAGTGGTTGGCGAGTAAATAAATTGCACGTGAAAGAATTGATGATTGTGCTTGAGAAGTGTATAACGGGCTTTGAAATGCCGGAGAACTGTGCCATTTTCCTTCCAGCCGTTCTCTTTTTCCACCACACCTTCAATCATTGGAATGATGTGTGACACAATTTTGCCTTGCATGGCATAAAGTGTGTGTATCTCTGAACCACTTTTCTCCTCTTCTCGTGCATCATTTCAATGAGGTTGGACTCTTGCTAGTTTTGTGACATCAGCATAAACTTCATTACAGTGATTCAAGGCATGCACGCTTTGTCTACATTTTCCTCCTATAAATTGTAGACATTTAGAATTTATTATTATACTGTGGCAAATGTTCTAGTTTTGATGTATAAAAGTATGAAATTAATAGAGAGAAGAGTTAGTGGAAAACTGTCACTTTCGTTGCCGGAGAAATTATTTCAATCCATCGAGGCGATAAATGTAAAGTAGTTCATCATGCACTCAATTCTTAATAATCACTATCTTGTATGCAAATTAATATCTTAAGCTTTTCAATCTCTTTTACGGAATAATTACACACCATCAATATTTCTAGTCATAAAAGAAGAACTGAGAATAATTTCTGTCAATAAATCACTCTTTTCACTTTTTTTTCTAACAAAAACTCTCAACAATCATAAGAATGTAACACTTTCTTAGGAGAAATATTTCTTTGAAATTCTCCATCACCAGTTAGGAAAAAAAATCAAATCATATTTCAACTTATTACAAACGATGGTTTGTCCCTACTTTACGCTCATTGACACCTCTTTTCGTGTAGAAAAAAAAAACCTACACGAAAGGCAAAAAAATTAGTCGGCAGTTCCTCATTCATTTTGTTTATATTTTCCAGTCAATAAACACAGAAAAGGGCAATTTACACCATTGAATGGAAGCTTATGCCATTTGTTGGGCATTATATAATTCCTGGTGTAGAACTCAAACGAGGGTAAAATTGATATTTTTTCACGGTCTGCAATATTAAGTATGAAAAGAAGCTCGTAAATTTCACATAATTTCTTCCCATTTTAAATGAGTTATTGATTGCTTATAAGCACTGAATTTCTCAGCGAGGAAATGCAGAAAAGTGTAGTGCAAATTTGAAGAATTAATGCAATTTGCAGCTACAAAATGCTTAAATTATTTTCCGTGTTAAGCGTGTTAAACAATGAATTTTTCATGAACTCCAAGTTCTCTATGTTTAAATCTTTAAGTATACGTCACGTGAATTTACTTTAAGAGAATAGGTCACAGTCTTGGTCACAGTGCTTCTGAGAGAGGATTTTATTGGCAATTTCTTTTTAGTGAGTGAATTTTTATTCATGACTTTTCATCACTTGTCGTCACATCGACTTTACATTCATGCAAAAAACCCACCAAGAAACTCTACTATGATGTCACATAATTTAACATTCTCAATGTGTAGTTAAAGTGTAAATCATTTAATGAATTTAATTAAATTTCTCTCCACCAAACACACACACAAACACTGAATGATGTTTCCAAATAGAATGCCGAAGAATGTGCAAAGTATCTCATCTTCTTCTTCTTTATATATACAAACTAGAAAAGGGTCCTTTTCTTTCCTAAACGATTGGCAATTGAGCAGATGAAATTGGCCATTCATGGAAGAAAAGAGTTTGTGTATATCGACGAAAGTCTCGCACTCACAGTGATGATTTCGATTACAAGCTTCAATGATGAGTTGTACGATGAGTTTGTGTGCAATGTTGTAGCAATTTCGTTACTCTGACTGAGCAGACATTTTAACCGCCAATTCCAACTATTGGTGCAGATGCAAAGTATAATCCTGATGTGGAGTGAATGTTATCTCGTCTCCGAAAAAGTTTCTCTGGACGACGAGAGCGTGTGGAATTCTATATGAGAGACACTTTGGTAAAACCCACTAGAGCACTTGATGGTTCTTCGACCGAAAGGAAAGCTCAAGACCGTGGCTTTGCAATAAAAGCTTACTCAATTTGTATTCTCTCGGCAAAATGACACAGTAATCCCGTCAGCACTGTCCAAAAAAACCATGCAACTTTCTCGCGAAACACCTCTTGAGAGTGTGCTTCCTTTGCGTCTTCGTCGACTAACAGTTCTTCAGCAACTGAAGAAGCCACCAGCGATCGCGGATCGAGTCATTGGACGCGATGTTTCTTGTGGGGATTCCATTTGAGCGCGTGTGTGTGTGCACGAAGGTGTGCATTTGAAGGGGAGACACAAAAGAGTGTTGAGAGAGAAAGATTTTCTTCCAACGCACACGTAGGCTTGTTGCAGCAACTTGATCACCTACATCTGACGATGGTCTTGTGGGGAAGACGGGCGGAGCAGTGCGGGCGCAGAGACGGCGGCAAAGATGATGAAATATACACGGCATTTCACCTGACTTCTTGCTCCACTGTTGATGATCACACACCAGCGACAATGATGGGGTTACCAAATGAAGATCAAGTTCACGATCACAACGCGCGCAACAGCATCAGAGTGGAAAGAGTGACGCGCATGATGATGTCTCTCACTTGGGCAACATTTTAGGAGATCAGCTGTGAAACGGGATTGGAGGAAACGCGCGCGCGCGCTTGCGATCAATGGGAATTTTATTGAGTCGCTCAAGTGTGGATCTTTCACTATGTGCCGTCTGCTCTTCTTTCCCACACACCTTTCCATTGCCACTCGATCACTCCTGAGACTCTCGATTAATCTCTTGCACATGATATTCATCACGTAGTCACTGAGAGAGACCGACGAAAGAGATCGAGTAAGGAATGCCTAAAGATTTTCTTTGCTGCAATCAGACTTGGAGTGTTTTAATGAAAGTTTTTGAAATAACATCAAGTCTCTGGTTATAAGCTTAAAACGGGAAATTCGATTGTATACAGCCGAAATGTGTTTGTGTATCAGATTTATGTATAGCAGTATTTGCGGAGAATTCTCAGTAATAATAACTACTTGTTGAATTCCGGTTCAAAAAATGCATTAAACTCTGTTGGAAGTGACTTGAATTATTTAGTATATTATTGAGTGGCACGCAAAAAGCGCGTAAATGTTTAAATGCACACTTGGCTAATGGCGGTGACTTTTCTCCTCTCCTTGCAGGCGGATGTTGCGGCTCAACGCGCAAGAGGACGATCGTGGGAGGATGGGCCTGGGCCTGGTGGCTCGTGACGGACGTGCAGCGCCTGTCGCTGGAGGTCATGACGCTGAATCCGATGTGCGAGGGCGTGGAGACGGCTCAGGGTGTCCCACTCACAGTTACAGGTGTTGCACAGTGCAAGATCATGAAGGTATGCCGCCTGTCTAATGGCTCTTGACACAGGCAACGTTTCCCAGAAGATCTCCTAATTTTCCTTAATTTCTCTGACATTTTGTATTATATAATTTCTTTTTTCCTTTACTCAGGACTTTAGCATGTTGTCCGCCCTGCAAATTTGCCCAACAATTCATTCCTTTTGAACATACTGAAATGAACCATTCTTTTTTCCTCATTAGGTATTTTTATATGCATTTGAATTGACAGAGTGTTTTCCAGATGTTGAAGCTGATGACCATTTAGAACTTATGCGTGTAGATGTTATTTTGCTGTTTTTATAGGTGATCAAATAGTGATTATGATCTTGTAAATTGTGCTTCAGGGACAATCATCGAGAGTTATGAGGCTGTTTTTTTCCCTCCATTTTTAATTGCTCCACTATTTCCTTTCTCATGATAGTGTTTATATTCTTAAATGTGGATAAGAAAAAAAAAACAATTTCCTCACTAACAACCATAATAGTTATTGACTTTCTCCCAATTTTGATAGCTTTTACAAAGACACATGTTTATATAGAAATTTTTTAAAGATCGTACAGGCATCGTAAGTTTTTTTTTCTTTCTATCAATAAAATTAATCTTATTAGCATTTTACTTGTGAAAGCACTTTTTGCAATAGATTCAAATTATTCGTAAATGTATTTCTCATGCACTCTAAAATGCACTTTACATTTGATTGACAATTTATTTTTCACATTGAGAAACTTATTGCTAAATCTCTGCTACCATTTGAACTTATGATTGCAATATATTGTGCTTCGACTAATTTAAATGGACTCTCCAGTTCATTACTTATTGAGTTTCTCTGATAAAATTTTATAATCACTGCTGAAATTTCTTTTGTTATGCTTTCAATGGGACAATTTCGCACATAAATTATAAAATCAAGAACCTGTACACAATTTTTAATTGAATTTGACATTATATAACTAATCTTGAAATCTCTAACGTAAGTATTTAACACTGGATTTTCATTGAACACTTTTGAAATGATTATATATTGAAGGAAAAGTATGTCTTTGATTTGTGACAACAGCTCTCGTTTGAGGCGCATTTCGAGTTTTCTTGGCGTGAAATTGATTATTGGTGAAGTTGAAGGAGAATTTTTGCCGAGGAAAATGCACGGTTTTTTACATTTTAAGAGTGTTTCTTTTTATTCATATTATTTTCACCATATTTATTTCTATGATTTTAGTTTTAAGGATTATTTTAGTTTCTTTTTATTTACTCATTCTTTTTATTTATTTTTTTTTTTCATTTAGATATTCAATGAAAATCTGTTGATTATGAGAGATTTTCATCGGTTGCTGCAGGATGGATGACGATGAAGCATCTTCAACGTGTGCCGCGAGTTCATGCACTGTTTTTTACCTTTCCATTCTTTTACTTTATCGATCAACTCTCACTTTGAGGGGACGATCTTTTCGGTTTTCTTACAATCCATAAAATTCTCAAAAGTGATTTCTTCCTCATTGTTTCTTTGAGTTTTTTTATCTTTATTTTTCTGAGCACGGAAATGAGAAATTGTTTTTATTATTATAACTTTCTTTGTGTCGTAGTGGTGAAAATTTGGCAATAATTTGACTCTCTTCCTTTTTGACGTGATTGAATTTGGAGGAAGTAGAAGAGTTTCCAAGAGTGAGAACACAACACAGGTTTACGCAATTGTAAAAGCCAACCCTTCTAGTGCAAGTCGACGGCGGGCCAACGGATGCTGATTCTCATCCCCTGCGTTTTTTTCTTATTCTATTTATAGATGATGAACGTGTATTATTTTCACCATCAGGCCGACGAGTTGCTCGGGACTGCCAGTGAGCAGTTTCTGGGGAAATCCGTCAAGGAGATCAAGCAGACCATCCTGCAGACCCTGGAGGGACACCTGAGAGCCATTCTAGGTGAGAAATCAGCCTCACTGGCTGGCCAAACCATAGAGAGACAGACACTCTGCTGAAGTGTCGCATAGAAAGTTATCTTTAACACACGTTTTGAGATATTATTTTTGGGCGGAATGTTGTTTTGCAGATGCTCTATTTTCCACGTAAATTTATTTCAATGATGTCCTTGCGATGCATTTCAGTTTTCGCATTGCTGACACGTTTTGCAGTGGCACTTTTATGTAATAATTCAAGTGAATGGCTCTCTCGAGGGAAGGTGAAAATTATGTCGCGATTCTCTCTCTCTGCGTTTGAATGTAATTGAAGTGCGCGGGTAATGAAAATTGCCACCATTCCAGAGAGTTCAAAGAACGTCTGCCAAAAGAGTCATTTATGTCGGTCATTAAATTGTGTCTCCAATCATGACCAGCTTTGGCAATTATTATTTTTCATCATATTCATCATAAAGTCATCTTTATTGATCATTAAGCCATCAACACAGAGCTTGAAAGATTCTTTGTCCTTATCGCTGATGAGGTTAAATCTGATTCAGCGGAAAAAATCGCAGTGATTTTCTCTGAATGGAGAAAACAATGAAAATTTTTCTGTTTCTCACAATTGTGGTTTTTCCTTTTGCCGTGCGAAAACGACAATATTCATTATTTGCATGACTCAAATATGTGTGTCGCGCGCTGCTGTGCACAGAGAAGATAGATACAGAGGCGACACATGAAGTGCGGGGTGTTTGAGAATTTTCTTGTGTGGGGAAAGACGTTCGTAGAACTGGAAATCAGTTTGTCGCGAGAATTTCATGTTGACACACCGCAAAGGCACTTTGAGAATTGACTCCGTCAGGGAATCTCGCGATATCACGCACTGTGTCTTATCTTATCACACCTGCAGACGGAGGATTGCAGAGGAGACTTTACCAGTGATAATTGATACATCTGCAATAATTACGACACAAACTTATTACGCTATTCTTGTGGGCTTTCATGTAAGATTATGATATTCGGGAATGTCGTCAGAGTGTTTTGCTGCAAAAACACCGAGCGCGAATGGAGGCGATGAGTTTATATTTTCAATTGAATCCAATTAAAAGCCAAGAACTTTCAAACACACAAAGCTCTCAGAGTGTTGTGGGGAATCAGTGAGTGAGGACGCGGTGAAATTGTGTGTCTCTTCAAGGGGATTTCTTGTGCAGAAAATTAAAGTTGAAGTGCGCGTGAAGGATGATTTGGATGGGAGCATTCAAATTGTCTCTAATTCTCGGATTTACCTACATTGTTGTAAAAAGGTAATAAAATTGCCATATAAAATGTGATGGAATACGGAACAATTCTTACACTTTGACGTCGCTCTAGTGTAAATTTCGCGATGACTTCAAGTTATTTCACCTCAAAAGTTTTGGTCTCAGATCCAACTTGAACTTGTTTGCATTTCGAGATTTTAGCTGTTTCTCCAACACTGCAAATAACGCTTAAGAGTATTAGTGAGGGAATGATGATTACACAGTTGACCTCAAGCGAATTTCTTAAGCCACTGAGAGTTTTAAAAATGTAATGAAACATATCTTAATGCATTTTGATGTGCGAGAAGACACCCTGAGGACAGTGCTGCTCAATCAGCGTTGGTTATACTTTTCCAACACTGAAATGCATGCGACAGTGTGAAGAAGTTATGATATAATCGCTTTGATACTGGCGAGTCGAACGCTGAGGTCAAATCGAGAATAATTTGAAGTGTTTATAATTGCTTCATTAATTCAGTATGATGGAATGATCATGCCAAATCGTCTGTCTTTGCGAAAATCTTGTGGAGTTTAGCGTAAAATCGTGGAATTGTTATTGGCGCGTATATTTCTCTTATCTGTCTGAGAAGATTTTCCTTGATTCTCAACTCGTTCTCATTCAAGCAGAATCGTGAGCAGTTAATCTTTTGATTTCTTGCCAATTTACTTCAATGTGTTTTTCCCCTGCTGTATTTCCCATCGCATTAATTTTTCATCGAGTGGTAATTGAGCATTAATTTAGAGCAAATCAAATGTCTTACGAATTAGAAAATAGAAGGAATCTACTTCCAAGCTCAATAATAACATTTCTTGTGTCTCTGTGGTTTCATTAAATTGCCAACAATATCACATTTCTTTGGAGGTGAATAAGAATAAATACAATGGCACTTCTTTTGTGCTCTGCAGGAACTCTTACAGTCGAAGAGGTGTACAAAGATCGCGACCAATTTGCTGCGTTGGTGCGCGAAGTGGCGGCACCTGACGTTGGCCGTATGGGCATCGAGATTCTCTCGTTCACCATCAAGGATGTATACGACGATGTCCAGTATTTGCAATCTCTGGGCAAGGCGCAAACGGCCAGTGTCAAGCGTGACGCCGATGCCGGAGTGGCTGAAGCTAACAGGTTAGACGCTTTGCGCGAGCAGAGAAGATTTCTAGAGTCATTTGCTAATACTTTCCTTTTTATCGCCTTGCGCAGGGATGCAGGAATCCGGGAGGCGGAGTGCGAGAAGAGCGCCATGGACGTGAAGTACGCCACCGACACGAAGATCGAGGACAACGCGAGGATGTACAAATTGCAGAAGGCGAATTTTGATCAAGAAATCAACACTGCGGTATTTGATGGTTTTCTTCCTCTCACACACGCTCTCCCTTGGCCATCATCTCTCTTCTTCTCAGATCACATTCCATATAAATATATATAAATATATATAGTCCGAAGATGAAACCTTTCCGCCGTAGACACTAATTGCACGCCCTCTCTTCTCTCGTCGCTTCCATTTCAGAAAGCCGAATCCCAATTAGCCTACGAGTTGCAGGCGGCTAAAATTAGACAGAGGATCCGTAATGAGGAGATCCAAATTGACGTGGTGGAGAGACGCAAGCAGATCGAAATTGAGGCCCAGGAGATTCAGAGGAAGGAGCGCGAGCTGAATGCCACCGTGAGGCTGCCGGCTGAGGCGGAGAGCTACAAAGTGCAGATGATTGCTGAGGGCAAAAGGTGAGTATTTTACCTTCCATCGTAAGATGTTCAGTCGTGCAGCATTGCTGATATGCGCAATTTCTCTCACTCACATTCTTCAGGACTCAGACTGTTGAAGTGGCACGAGCTGAGGCGGAGCGCATCAAGAAGCTGGGTCTGGCGGAAGCCACGGCAATTGAGTTGGTGGGAAAAGCCGAAGCTGAGAGGATGAGAATGAAAGCTGCAGTGTACAAACAATACGGCGATGCTGCCATCATGAACATCGTTCTCGAAGCCTTGCCCAAGGTGCGTATCCTGTCTCCCTCTCTCCCTCTCTGTGTAGTTCTTTGACTAAAGAAGGCTGTGATCTTTGCAGATTGCCGCTGAAGTTGCCGCTCCGCTGGCCAAGACGGAAGAAATCGTGCTGATCGGCGGCAATGACAGCACAACGGGTGACGTGACTCGCCTCGTGGGACAACTGCCGCCGGCCATCAATGCCCTAACTGGGGTGGATGTGTCCAAAGTGCTCTCGAAGCTGCCCGGCGCCAAGGCGTGAATCTAATTCACTTATCTCCCAAATCGACACACATTTTTCACAATTTGCGTTACCCTTTAGTTGTCTATAAGCATTTAGAATACGATTGGGATGGTATTTTACACGTTTCTTTCTTTAATCTATACGATTTGTTGAGTTTTTCTATGTTTCTTCTTGAGTTTACGCGAGTACAAATGTGAAAAGAAAGAAAAGCATTTCTTTTGCCATAGCAAAATGCACCATTGAGTTAGAATGTTTGTGACTATTTTTGGCTCCATTCTGAGATGGAAATGGAGGATTTATTTTTTTCCTGTATCTGTTCTCAAAGACATTAATCAATGTAGAAATGTAACAATTCTTCAAAGAAAGAAAAAAAAACACAGTATCCTTTCTCCCCATTCAAGTCAGTGTGATTGTTACCAGAGCTTTTCTGTAAAATGGGATAAAACAGTATATAAGAGAAAGAGAAATGATAACTTCTAAACAAATCATTTCACTTAAACTGCCATAAATAATTTCCACATTTCGTCTTGTGAAGCTATAAAAGCTGTTAAGCAAAGAAAGAATTTCCCTCAGAAGTAAATGTATTGTGTTATAAAAGAGAAAAAGAATTAAATTAAGGATATGTTGAGAGAACAATCAACACTAACTAAAACAGATTTAAAATGTAATTGCTATAGTGAGAAGTAGAAGAAAGATGAAAAAGAAAAACTGTAGGTAAGATTATAGTGAATGTAAAGTGGACATAAATTGGCAAATTATTCTCTAAATTTTTAATGCCTTAACAAAATGAGAAAAAAATAAGAATTAGGTAAAGAAGAAAGTGTTTAAAGAGAAAGAGAAAGCTCTAAACTATTGAGATGAGGGATGGAAAATTAAATGAAAAGTAAAGCTATTTGAGATGGTGGAATCTGTAAAATTATCTAGTGAGAATTTGAGGCAGATATATTTGAATTTTAAAGGTCTTTTCTTACACAATTAAATTGAAGGACAAAAGAAAAATCGACAGAGGATTAATTAAATTGAAACTATTGAGGGACAACAAAATACGATGAGAGATTGAGAAAATACTCTACAGAATTATTTTTGATATTGCAACAGTTAACCAAATATAGTGAGTGAGAGAGAGAAATTGAAAAAAAGGAAGCGCTGAAGGATGGCAAGAGAGCTAGAAGTAGAAATTAGCGGGAAATTTTTACTTGTTAGCTAATCAATGGTAAAGAAGAGAAATTGATGAAATTTATAAAGTAAGCAAGAATTTTCCCTCTAGAAAATTTACACCTTACGCAAAAGTATTTAATTTGACAACACATTCGCCAATGTTAGAGGATGAGGATGACAAAGTTACTGAATTCTTCGAGGAAAATCAAATGTAGATTTCTCCATTTTCCAACCACACACACACACAACATATTCTTGCTTCACTGGATGATTGCTGAAAATTCGGGGCCAAAGAGAGATGAAAGAAAAAACCACGAAAGAGCTGAAAAGAGTTGTACATTGTTGACGACAAGTAGAGTTGGCAGATGAATTCCCATCAGAGAAGATCGTAGTCTCCTCTTAGGTAGAAACTACTATTTTGTAAATATCCTCCCTGAAGAAGGACATTTGAATGGAAGATAGAAAGAGAAAAAACTTAAGAAAATTCCGTCCCCAGCCATTTTTTACAAGAGTTCATTCATGAGTAAAACTTCCTCTTCACACTCTTGGACGAATTTGTTCCTGTAATTTGTAATGCTTTTGAGAAGTTTTGTAGAAACTTCGGCAATGCAACATGAGATTCAGTAATTTTTTCATTCTTCCAAAAAAAAAAAAAAGAAAAATGAAAGGGGTATTTTCTAATTTGCGCATCCCAAAATTAATTCCCTCCTCTTTCTCAGTTTCTGTTTTTGATTTTTTTTTGGACATTGGAGAAGAAAAATGTGTAGAAAAATTGTAGCGAAAAAAACAATACGATAGTGAAAATAATATTTTTTCTAAAAGAACATTTACTGATAAATGAAAATTGAGAGAGAAAATAAAAATTATTGAGAATGGAAAATAAAAAAATGTAACATGAAAAATAAATGTGTTCAAAATTGTTCAAATTTGAGAGAAAGAAAGAGAAAAAAAACCTTTAACCGAAGAGAAAACTAACGTAGATTTGTATGAATTCCATAAATTGATATTAATTACTTTATAAGCAAGCAATTAACTCTTGTTTTCTTGTGTAGTTTCTCAATATCACAATTTCTCAGCATATAAATTATCATGTTTTCCTTTTTGATAAAGATCAGAATTGTTACACATTTTGTGCATCAATGAAAGACAGAGAGAGAGAAGGAAAAATAGCAAAAGTCTTGCTTCATACAATGATAACATGAAAAGAAAAGAAAAAAAACTAGTATCTTCTCGTAAATGATACCTCATTTTGAAAAGTATAACTTTATACCAATTTATGATTGTAATTGTGAGAGCAGAGAATTAGTTAAGGGTTAAACTTACTTTAGTCAACGTATAAATGGGTAAACAGTAAGAATTGATGAAGCAGAAGTAAAAATATATTTACCGGGAGAAAAAAAACAAGAATAGAGAGGATAAAAAATGCAGATAAAAGTTTATATTTTAGAGAATAAGAATTAAGAGCAAGAAAACACTTTAGGTGGAAAATGAACAATCCTAAACTTTACAATCTAAATCTTCATTTGGAAATGAATCATAGAATTTGAGAGTGAATGGCATTGAATCAAGTACATTTGTACCTATTTCTTCTTAATATTTACAGATGAAGGAACACAAAATACACAAAACAATCCATACACTATTTCATATACACACTCTAAGAAAAATGAGAAAGAACGTCAACTTAACACTAGAACTTGAGATCTTTCCATTAAATTATATATTTTAAGGTGGAAGCATTTTACATTTTACATGCATTTCCTTGTCTGTTTGTGGCATTGCATTGACTTTTCCTCCACGATGCTCAAGTAATTAATTAAACAATCTTCAATCTCTTTCGCCTCTTCAATTCTTTATTTCCACAGTAAAAAAAAGAAGCCAGACATAAGAAAAACCAGTATCTTCCAAGAGCCATGATGTGAAAAAATCGCCTCCAAACAATGAAAATAATAATGAAGATTTTACCTATTTTATTTTCCTTCCTTTCATATTCGAAAAAAAACTTTGTATTGACGCGAGATCCACAGAAAAAAAAAGAAAACAAAGCGCGATTAAAGATTTAGCTTCTTGAGAATTCGCATAAATAAGGACATGAATAAAATTAAATTTGATGTGAACAAAAATGTGTAAAATCGAAATTTTAATAAAAATATTAAAACAGAATCCTTGAGTGTTTGTGTTTATTTTTGGTCTTCGGCAAATCCAACATTTCCTAAAATTCCCCTGAAATCATTGCAATTCTCTTTGAAGTTGGAAAAACCTCAGCTTTAATTGACGACCACTAATCGTAGGTGGAATTACTAAGCGATTGTGCCTCCATTTTCCCGTCAAATGGGAATCAATTTGAGAAAGTTTAATGATAAAGCACAAAAGCACTCCCAATGGATTAATTATGCATTTGCCAAAGGATTCGTGGTATAAAAGGAGTTATGCAGGAGGAGGATTGCTTGTGTCGAGTGCGTGTGACGATGGAGATTAAAACAGTGCGGAGGAATGTGATTCCTTTTAGGGATTTCGTAGTGATTCCCTACTATCTTTTCGCCACCATTGGTCTGGTGCCCTTTGATCCTCATCCTGGCTACAGGATTTCATGGCTGAAAACCCTCTACTGGTGGTCATCCTACGTCAATCATCTCATATGCGTCGTCGGAGAAATGATTTACTTCTATGCTGCGTGGAAGGATGACGAAAAGGATGAAGTGCTGTTCCTGGAGCTCACAGCTCTTGCTCCCTGTACGATTTTCTCCTCCATCGCGCTCATCAAGCTGAACATGATTTGGTGGAATCAGAAACGCCTGACGCGCATTGTGAACAAGCTCGAGGAGATTTTCCCCAAGACGGAGGACGATCAGGAGGAGTATCACATCAGAGAGACACGCCGAGAATCCTACATGATCACAATTTACTTCTCAGTCTCGTACATGATTCTCATTTGGGTCTTCAATCTCCTTCCACTGATTGTCTCCATCATGGACTACATGGACACCGGGATCTACAAGCGACAGCTGCCCTACTTCATCTGGTATCCCTTCAATCCCACCAAGACGGCCAAGATGTTCATGATCATGTACGTGCAGCAGAATTGGGGTGCTTTCGTGTCGATGATTGGGATTCTGGGCACTGATCTCTTCTTCGGGTGCTTCATCACGCAGCTCTCCATGCAATTCAAGGCCTTGACGCATCATCTCACCTTCATCACCACGCCCAGGAGGGCCAAAGGATCGCGCAATGCCCGCCTGAAGAGCGCCATCGAGCGCCACCACACGCTGATCGATCTGTGCGCAGAAATGGAGGACATCTACAACTTCTCCATCCTCTGCAACTTCGTCCTCAGCTCCCTCATGATCTGCCTCGTGGGCTTCCAGTCCACGAATCCCGACGTGCACTTTGACATCCTCTTCAAGTACGTCATGTTCCTCATCTGTGCTATGTGGCAAGTCTTCTGTCTCTGCTATTACGGCAACGTTCTCCTCGAAACCGTGAGTTGATCTCTCATTTCACGACGTTCACGACACATTGTGGCGAATTGCTTTGATTTCCTTGCAGAGTCAGGCACTGTCGTGGGGCGCTTTCTGCTCCCAGTGGCACAGAGAAGATGCGGAATATCAGAAGAGCATTCTGATGATTCTCATGCGAGCTCAGAGGCCTCAATATGTCACGGCGGGAAAATTCTCCATCGTCTCGCTGAGGAGTTTCACTGCGGTAAATCCACACACACTCTTTGCATAATTTTCAGACAATTCTAAAGGACTCTTCGGACACTTTCAGATCCTAAGTACCGCATTTTCCTACTTCACTCTGCTTCGATCGGTGTATTATGACAACGGCGGTGGATTTTAAATCCACGAAACACCCGAGAAACATGCATTTTCCCACTGAGAAACAGAAAATCAATGCAAAATTTTGCATATTTAACATTTCAAAAGCATTTTCCCCATGCAAAGTGTCTCCTTTTGAGGCTCATTTCTCACACCCTCTCCACCTGCTTCACATCGAGGGGGTGTCTTTGTCTGCGAAGGACGCCCAGGAAGCTATTTAAGCGCTCTCCCGCGAGGAAAATCCTTCAGTTGTCTCTCAGTGCGGATCGCGGATGGAAAAGCTCAGGAAAGCCGAAGAGAAGTGAATGTGAAGTATTAAGTAAAAAAGCTGCATTATTTGAGGATTTATCAGTGTTTGAAGTGTTTGAAGTATCCTAATTATTGTTGAATTTAATAGTAGTAATATTTCATCCTTGGCACAAAAGCTTGGCACGCTTTTTGAGTGAGAAAAAGATGAAGAAATATGTTCTAAAATAAGTAGATGAAATGCTTGTGAAAGAAAATTTACTGCATTTTCCATAAATGAAGTGCAAAATATACATATTTGAGGGATATCTTTAACTCTCCTTCCCCTGCTTTTGTGATTTAATGCACAGAGTGAATAGCGAAGAAGCCTCCTTGGATATAATTTAAGAAGCTCAATTGTCCCTCCACGAGGAATCGAGTCTGCCGAGTCAGCCACCCTCGTCGCACTGTGTCAATTGGCATCCCCGCGCGAGGAGGCTGATGATGACATTGTCCGTGCGCCCGCGTGGGATGAGCAGGAAGTTGTTTAAAGAAGCCGCACCGCTAATCGCTGACGACGCTGATTCGCTCAAGAGAGTCTCTCGCCTCTCCAGTAACTAGGACATTGTTCGCCACCCACGCGGTGCATCAAGTGGCCGCGGAGCAGCTCAACTTCACTCCTTCGCTGCGCAATGATCCGGTGGACTGTTTTCTGTCTCCTCCTGACTCTGATGTGCGGCAGGATCAGCCGCAGCGAGCATCAGTGAGTTCCTCACCAATTCGATTCACCTGATTCCCACTGATTTCTTGGATTCTCTCCCAAAGGACGAGCCTCACCTTCAACGACATCCTCCCGGAAGATCACAAGAGCTACGACAAGATGCGACCGCCGAAGAAAGAAGGCCAGCCAACGACGGTCTTCTTCCACGTCACCGTTATGGGCCTGGATTCCATCGACGAGACGTCCATGGTAAGCCAATGGCGCACTCCAATGCAGGAAATACTCGCAATTTATCCCCTCAGACGTACGCCGCGGACATCTTCTTCGCCCAGACATGGAAGGATCACCGGCTGCGACTGCCTGAGAACATGACGTCGGAGTATCGGCTGCTGGAAGTGGAGTGGCTGAAGCACATGTGGCGTCCGGACTCCTTCTTCAAGAACGCCAAGTCAGTCACCTTCCAGACCATGACCATCCCCAATCACTACATGTGGCTGTACAAGGATAAGACAATCCTGTACATGGTGAAGCTCACACTCCGACTCTCTTGCGCCATGAATTTCCTCATCTATCCTCACGATACTCAGGAATGCAAGCTGCAGATGGAGAGCCGTAATGCCCAAAATCATTCAAACTGATTATTTCTAGCTGAGATTCTATGCAGAATTCTGTGCTTTTCAGTGTCTCACACGACGGACGACATGATTTTCCAGTGGGATCCGGATGTGCCTCTGGTTGTCGATGAGAATATTGAGCTCCCACAATTGGCGCTGGTGCGAAATTACACGGCTGATTGCACACAAGTCTACTCAACAGGTGGGAAAACGTATTTGAAGATAGTGAAATTCACTGTTGAAAATATTGCAAACGGACGAGTTTCAAATCTGTTTCGCTCAAAGATACGAAATTTGACTGCAACATGAAGCATATGCTTCATCGCAATCATCCTGAAGAATTGATGGAATAAAAAGTATTAAAAAACACAAAAGTCCTTCTCCTGAAGGACTTTTAAAGAACTTAACAGTAGTCTTCGAGTTTTCTTCAACTTGGTGTGAAAAAGAGCAAAATTGGATGGCAAATACTCAACAGCCAATTAATCTGTCGGCCTTTGATCTAATTTTAACACTTTCTAATTACTTTTGCAGGGAATTTTACCTGTTTGGAAGTGGTTTTCGTCCTGAAACGTCGTCTCGGTTATTATCTCTTTCACACCTATGTTCCAACATGCTTAATTGTCATCATGTCGGTGAGAAGTTATTAAGAAATACTTTTCAAAGCTCTTCAGCACTTCCAATGAATTCATAAAGGATTCCCAGAATTGGCCCCAAATGTCCTGATTTCTTTTGCAGTGGGTGAGTTTCTGGATAAAACCCGAAGCAGCTCCTGCCCGGGTGACTCTGGGAGTCACGAGTTTGCTGACCCTCTCGACGCAACACGCTAAATCCCAAGCATCTCTGCCACCAGTGTCCTATCTCAAGGCCGTGGACGCCTTCATGTCCGTCTGCACAATGTCAGTGGCCGCCCAGTGTCTCTGAGAGTGGCTAAAGAAGTGTTCCTTGCCTTCCAGATTCGTCTTCATGGCTCTCATGGAGTACTGCCTGGTGAACATCGTCCTGGGCGACACTCCACCGACCAAAACCTCCTCATCTGCAGCAGACAAGGGCGACAAGATGATGGAGCCGAAGGGACGCAACAGTGTCTGCCGGGGATCCGTAAGTGATCCTCTCTTTTGCCAAATCTTGGAGCATGTGAGAATTGAATCTTCTCCACACGCAGTTGCTTTCGCAGTTCGGCAAGCGGGAAAACGACAACTCCACCGATGTGCCGTGGGTTCCACGCCAGGACAACTCCATGCTCTCCCTCCAGCCAATCCCCCTCGGACCGGAAATGACCGGCGAGAAGCCCGAACCGCCCAAACTCACTCCCGCCCAGATTCGCCTCCGCCGAGCCATCAACATCGATCGCTTCTCGCGCGTCTTCTTCCCGTTCCTCTTCACTGTCCTCAACTGCACTTACTGGTACATGTTCTACGAGTATCTTTAGGGCGGAGCGCCCGTCTTTTGCGGATTGTAGGCGAATTCTAGAGAATTTCTGTGTCATAGAGCAAAATGGAATATTAGAGCACAATTTCCCCACAACATAATGCAACGCGCGCCACCGTGAGATCCGTCTTCTGCAAATACAGTAGCTCAAGTTAAGCAGGTGTTGAATAAGAAGAAGAAAAATAGATAAACCCAGAGAACTTATTTGTCTTCCTCTCTTTATTTCCTCCACATCCACGAAATGCGCGTCAATCTTAGAACTTCATGCGATGAGGATACTGCGAGGACTTGAGGCGGAAGAGGGCCTTGAGGTACTGGCAGATGAGGTTCCTGTCCTTCCTCTTGCGCAGCGCCTGCTTCACGGCCGTGTCCACGGCCTTCTGGTCCTCCTTGCGCTGCTCCGACGGCACGTACTGCTCCTTCTTCTGCGCGAAAATGTCACCCTCGGTGCGGCGGCTCTTCTTCTTGGCGGCACGCTTGAAGTACTTGTCGTTCACGTGCTCCGGCAGCTTGAACTTGCCCAGATCCACCACCGTCTTGGTCGCGATCACGTACCTCTGCGAGATGCGGCGCATGGGGCAACCGTTGAGGAAGTAGGGTCCGGTGACGAGGAGGAGCCCCGACGACAGCACCTTCAGCAGCACCACACGCTTGGCCTGGTGACGACCAGCCAGCAGGATGAGCACGCGTCCGGGAACCATGGACTTGCGTGTCTTGCGCTGGTGGTTCTTGAACAGGCGGCGGGCGGGGCGCTTCTGGATGCGCGGCTTCGTCGGGTAGTACGCCTTCGGCTTCTGCAGCTTCACCACACGCTCACCGCCGTTGTTGGCTCCGCCGATCTTCTTGGTCACCGTAATGGCGACTTTCGGCTTGGTCGCCTTCCTTGTTTTTGTACCCTTGAATCGGTACAACGCCTTGCGCTTGAAGTTGCGCGAGTGCGAGTAACGCATGATGCCACATCCCAGGTCGTAGTTCTTCAGGCGATTGGACTTCTTTGCGTCCTTCTTCACGGACTTTTTCACGGTTTCTGTTGGTGCCATTGTCACACACGTGTACACCGAGCAAAATTTGTATGGAAAAGGGAGAGGTTATGACGGTGTCAAGTGTATGTCGGGAACATCCACCAGAGGGCCTGTCGCTTTCTAGCATTTCCACCACTTCGCCGCGGTGCTCTGGCGGTGAGCACAGTGCACTAAGTGCTCTTGCTAGAAATGGTGATGATTGTTTTGTTTACAATTGAAAAATAAACTAAAACTAGTTGAAAAACCCTAAAAAATGGGTTGATTTTTAAATCAAACTTAATTCTTTTGTGTCTAATGTGTCTGTGTTTGTACAACTACCAGAAAATGTAAGTGTCTTTTTGTAGAAATCCTCAGAATATTAAGAGTTCTCACACAATGTTTATGTTGATGATAATTTCACTTCTTTTTGTATATTCTTCAATTACAGAGACAAATCGACGTTGCTTTGAAGAAAATGACCACTCCTGTTGTTGAATTTTGCACAGTGAACAACATCACAGTGACTATTCCTGTCTCATCTCTTCTGATAACTCAACAAGTGCCTGTTCTTCCGGACAGGAAAGATGCTGAAGACGGAATTGCAGGAAAATCTCAAATCACTTCTGAACCGCTCAATATCAATAGCAAATGTGATACTGCAGAAACCCCAGGAAATACTAACATTCCAAAAGTAGAATGTGATCAAGTATTTGAAGCGAGGCTTTGTGATAAGGAAAAATCCTGGAGAAGAAGAAAAAGATCAGATGACAAGTGTCTATGCTTTGAGTGCTTAGACAGCTTCTCACTAATCTCTGATTTGCATAAACACACTCTGAAGAATCATCCATCAGATTCCCAGAATTTCCATCAGTGTTTCTTCTGTCCAGGAAAGTTTGCCGACAAGGATTCTCTTCTTCGTCATGTTCTCGTCCATGAGAGTGAAGAATACCACGAGTGTCCTGACTGTTCGGCAGTTTTTGTGGAAATTGGGACTTTTCTTCATCACATGGACAATCATCGAGACAAGTCAGGGACTTTGAGAGTATCAAATGATGAGGAAACAGTTGCAAATCCTCCCGAAAGCAGAGAAGATGATCGAATGCCTAAAGTCCAGAGGAAGAGGAAGAATGATGCTCAAGGAACTCTTCAGTGGCAAAAGAGAGACAACAAAATTCGTCCCTTCACATGTAATCTCTGCGATCGATCATTCACTCTGGCCAGCACGATGGCGCTGCACAAGAAGCGCACGCACTTGGGAATTCGCCCTCACGAGTGTCCGAAATGTGGCTGGAAATTCGCCCAATCCAGCGATCTGACCAAGCACATGCGGAGGCACACAGGAGATCGTCCGTACAGATGTGAATTCTGCGGATTGGCCTTCACTCAGCTCCGGAATCTCAAGGTAATTTCATGATTATGTCTTATCTCGAATCCAAAAATCGGGTCACAATGAGAGTTTCATTGCAGAATCACGCCAAGACGCACACTGAGGAGCCAAGATCGTGCAAATACTGCGAGAAAGTATTTACCATCGACACAAGTCTGCAGGCTCATCTGAGGAAGCACGAAGGACCCGAGGCTGAACCGTGCGAGGTCTGCGGCGTTCCCTTCACGCAAGCCCGTGATCTGGAGCATCACAGGCGACGACATCACCGGGAGAGTCGCCCGCACAAGTGCTCGAGTTGCGACAAGAGATTCGGGAAGAAGTGTGACATGATAAAACACCAGCGAATCCACACGGGTGAGAAGCCTTTCGCGTGCTCGATTTGCCAGAAGTCCTTCACGCATCCCACGAGTCTGCGGAACCATGCGGCTGTGCACTCGGGTGAGAAGCCTTTCCAGTGTTCCGTCTGCGGCCGCGCCTTCGCCTTCGCCGGCAACCTGAAGGTCCACATGCGCTCGCACACTGGCGAACGTCCCTTCGAATGCACCGTGTGCCAGAAGACCTTCTCGCGTTCGGCCAATCTCAACGAACACCTGAAGATTCACACGGGCGAGAAGTCGTACAGGTGTGATTTGTGCGGCAAAGCTTTCACGAATTCCTCCACATTCTCGAAGCACAAGAAGATCCACTCCGGCGTGCGTCCGCACAGTTGTCCACTCTGCTCTAAGGCCTTCATCCAGTACGCCCATCTGGCCAAGCATCTGCGCATCCACACCGGCGAGAAGCCCTACAAGTGCACCATTTGCGGCAAGTTCTTCAGACGCACAGACACTCTGGCCAGTCACATGAAGACTCATCGCAAGGCTGAGCATATGAAAGACACGCCATCGGAAGCGCTCCACTTCACCTTCGCCGTACCTGCTGATGAGATGGGCGGACAAGTGTCTGGAGAATTCACACCTGATCAGTCTGTCAGAGTCATGCAATCGCAGGAAGCCACCTTTGACTACATTTCTCCTGACAATTCCACCCTCCTCATCACACATCTCTGATAACCAGGAAAAAAGACGAGTAGATTAATATATTGACTTCCTTCACGAGGAAAATAATTTGACAAGTTTATTCGCTAAAATAATCACGGTGTTGTTAAAGAATAAAATACGAGAACAAATTACTCAGAATTAAGTGTGTGGACGCTACGAGTGGCTGCCCAGCGATCTGACACTCTCCCAGTCTGTGTCGCGGAAGAAGGCGTGCGTCTGGACCTCGTCAATGCCAAATCTCTCACTGGGATTCACCTGGAGCAGCTGCAAGGACACGTGAATGTGTCATTAGCAATTACAGCAAATTTATTCAAATTACTCAGCGATAAAATGTGGGTTTCATAATATGTTTTCCATTGATATTCCAGTGGTAAAAGCTAGCAAAAAAATCAGGCATAACAATTCGTGTGTTATCGCGAAAACAGCACAAATTGGAATGTTACGCTAAAGAAATGAGGTCAAGCGTCACTCACCCCATCCAGAAGAGCCCTGGCCTCATCGGAGATCTCCACTTCTGGATACTGAACCTCATAGTAAGTGAGAATCTCCCCTGGATGAAGGGCTATGAAGGCGTGCCTGGTGAGAATCTCAAAGAGAATCACTCCCACTGTCCACCAGTCTGACACCTCTGTGAGTGGTCTCTCGGGCGCCACATATCCTCCTGCCACGGACTCCTCCTTGAGGAACTTCTCTGTGGCATCAGGGCGACAGTAGAAGTAGGTGAGTAGAAGCTGCCCAGATGACCCGAGCAGCACATTGTCCGGATGGAGATCACAGCAGATAACATTGTGCCTGTGGAGAGAGTCAATTGCCACAACCAACTCTCTGGCCCACTGACGAACACATCCTTCAGGAATGGGATATTTCTTTGGTGTCTCGTCTTCTTCCTCCACTGAAACGTCCTCGGGAAGTTCCTCTAGAGGCTCAGCATTGGGTTCTTCTGGTGGATTTTCCACCTCTTCAGGAATGTCTTGGAGACCAGATGGAAGAACAAGTTCCTCAATGGCTTCAATGGCACTTCCTATGCCTTTGGATTGCTTCAGAGTGCTGGAAACGGATTTGAGGAGAGATTTTGCACAGTACACCAAATCCAGAACATCCATGTCCTTCGAGAGAATGTCAAAGGATGGTGGCGGAATGCGCATTTCCTCTTCAGGAGAGTCTTCCATCTCCTCTTGTGGGTGTTCCTCATGAGATTCTTCCTCATTGCTTTCCTCCGTCACTTCAGGTACTCTCTTGACTTCTTCAGGATCTTCCTCTGGCCGAAACTCTCCTGGCTTGTAAGTGCTGATGTAGTCATAGAGTTTTCCCCCGGGCGCCTGATTGAGGAGCAAGTAAATGGAAGATTCTGACTGAAAATAGGCCATCAAGGACACCATGTAGGGAATTTTGTGTGGCAGAAAAGCACCCAGGAATAAGTAGCTGCTCTGTGGCTTCTCAATTGCCTTCATGATGTAGATCTTCTTGTCCGTCTTATCCTGCACCTGCATCACCGTGTCCACAATCTTCACCACTTTGTAGCGCGACAAGTGACCCAGCGGTCGCTCCAGGGAATACGGTTGAGTTTCTGATGGCGAAAAACTCTGCGGTTTCTTCACAATGTGATTCTCACAGACACTTTCCGCCCTTTTCAGATACTTGGTGGCCTTGTCTTTAGCCATTTGCTGCCTGTCAGTGTCTTTGTCCTGCTTAGCACCCGTCAGGAGTGTGTCAATACCCTTCTTGTAGCACTCGAAGCTCTCTTGGTACTGTCCATTCACTTCCGCCTGCATTGCTCGGCTGAAGTCCACGGCGGCGTCGAAGAAGTAGTCAATGTCTTGAGCAATGCTGAGCTGGAGTGAATATCTACCCTCGCTGGTCACAGATCCCTCCTCGCTCACAATCGAGCCCCGCCTGGACAGGGAGTCACAGTTGGTGAGTGTCTCCAGTGAAGCATTCGACAAGGAATCTACACAGTCAATGGACACAATGTCACTGTCCGCCTCGCAATCCCGCGTGGGATCGATCAGGGCAACGTCCGACTGGAAGGGAATGGAGAGATCTTTGCAGATCGCCGCGATGTTCCCCTTGTGACTTGGCGAGGTGTTCGGCGTGTGACCGCCGCGCAGGAACTTCACAAACACCTCACTCGTATACAGTGCCGGATGCATGGCAACGAACTCCAGCAGCTCAATGATGTACTGACGCCTCTCGCCAATGACTTCCGCGTCGAATCGCCGGAAGAAGTATCTGTCCTCGAGCTTAGGCACTTTCCCGGACAACTTGAGCGCTCGGTGGCGACGGTGTATCTCCTTGTGGAGCGTCTTGATCTCACTGAAGCGCTTCCACACTGTCACACACGACAGTGCCTCGGGCACAAATCGCGGGAATACCTAAATGACACAATTTCAGCGCAAGATTGAGCAATGTGATAAAGGAAAATAGACAGTCTCTGACTCACTATTGATGTTATTTTGTAGATTGTGTAGCCTTTCTTGTGTCGCGAAATCTCATTTATGGAGAAACTATGCACCCATCCCTCCTCCGCCGACGCCATTGTCGCCCCCAGGGGGTTCTTTTTACACCCTCAGCACTGCCGAATGGGTGAGATTTAGCCAGGAAAATTGCACAACATTTCACACACAATTTATTGCACAATTTGCAAAACAAAACACGGAATTTCACGGGACAAAATACGGCGAATGGCGGCGAAGTTGGAACGTTTGATGGCGAAAATCATATGGAAGAACCGAGCTGAACGCATGAATGAAACTGTTTGTAGAATTTTTATAAGCAATTTCTGGGTATTTTCTTCTCGCAGAAATTAGAAGAACACACGTTTTTTGTACGAGAGTGATTGACAATGAATTTTCCTCTCATTGTCGTTTATTTGTTGTGAAGAAGACACACTTATCAGTGGTACGCATAAGGTGTAATGTCGTCCGATGGATGGTCGGTCTTCCGGGACGGTGCGTGCTTTTTGCATGTAGTGTATCGATTGATTATCAAGTGAGATAATACTTCTGTACACTATCAAATACAGTCGTGAGCTGTGATTGCGCCTTACCGGCAAATTCCTACACGCTTCGCTTCAATTCATAGCCGAAAATCATGCAGAAGTTACTGTAAATTGGCAGGTAAAGTTAATTCGTCAAAACAAACCTTCCGTCATAAAAAATGTTTACCACACAAGGCAATTCTGTTTTTTTACTGCTCGCACAGTTAATAGAAATGCATGAAAAGCAATAATGAAATATGAATGAATGGCAAAAAAAAGTGGAAAGATGATAGGCAAAAAAAACAGCTTTAGTGAGAAGTGCTTCGGGTTTTGTCAGCAGTGCATTTCAGGAGGTCATTTTAGTCATTCCCTTATCGATCAATTGTTGTAAGTGCTTCAAATTCTCCCTCTGGAAGCGCCCCAGTGAGCGCCGAGCATTGGAAGAAATAGCTGATAAGATTATTTCCTTGGAGCGCTTGGAATCAGCGGCTCAGTATAGAGCGTGATGTGATCACGGACGGGCGCTGTTCTCACAATTCTATTCTTAACATAGTATTAGAATCATTAGAATGTCTATTTAGCGTCCACGAGTGGCCTGACTGTCTCCCTGAACCTCCTCGCCCTCTCCTCGTCTATCCGCGCTTGTGTGGTGAATAATTCATGGAAGCACAATTCCGCGGAGTCATTTGCATGTGTCAGGAAAACACACCTTTCTTATAAAAGGCCCCAAAAGAGCTCCGGCGTGAGATGCCAGTAGAAAAAACAGTGTTGTGTGAGCAGTAAAAGAAATCTGTTTCTCATATTTTTTACAGGTGAAAGTTAACTTTTGCTGGACACGCGGAAGGTGCACACTTTTTCGAGAGAGTGTGAGAGAGAGCATTTGAAAAGGGCACCACGTGAATCAGAGTCAGAAAAATTCCCAGAGCAGTGCGCGCAAAAATGTCACAGACCGATAACGATAAGCCACCGATGGATTACCTGCAGCAATATCAGAATCTTCTGCTGGGGAATCGGCTGCCCAATTTGCGAAAGAAGTGGGATCCACTGATACCATGTCGCAAGGATCGATATCTCACGCCGGAGCAGCTCAAGCAGCTCGTCGCGCGGAGTCCCAGAATCCTCAAGGTTCTCGATGAGGTGAGTCTGTGTTTGGAGTGAATTAATCTTGCCTTATTTGCTCTTCGTCTCTCTCTGTTCATCATCGCGTGAAAGGCAAATAGAAGGCATGATTTTCTCCACGACATCATCTCTATGGAATGTCTGTGACCTAAAAAATAATGAGGAAAATCACTCAAAGAAAGAGAGAGACAAGAAAGCATTAATCCCTCCAATTGATAGAAACAATAAATTTTCTTATCTCGTGCTTTATTCCCTCCAAAATGAATCTTTGTTGATCTTTTGTCGTCTCTGTCCAGAGTTGAAAATCACATAGATTTTGCGATTTTGCACTTTGCAGATGAGTGAAAATGACAAAAAGAAGAGAAAACAACTCACTGTGGCAGTGCAACAGATGCTGGATGAAATTGGACTGGCCAGGAGTCTTCCAGTCATCCGATGGCTGGGAATTTGCATCCAATCGACCATCAAGAAGATCTGCACGGGCGTTTACGTGAACGAGAGCAGTATTGAGAATGTGAAGAGGAAAGTGGGAAGTCACCCTGTTCTGTATCTGCCCAGCCATCGAAGCTATGCAGATTTTATCCTCATGTCTTACCTCTGCTTCACCTATGATCTCGAGATTCCGGGAATTGCTGCAGGAATGGGTAAGGAAAGACTTTTTCACTCGCCACCAGATTAATTTCCATGAATCCTCGCATTTTGCAGACTTCCACGGAATGGTTGGCATGGGAAATATGCTGAGGAAGACCGGAGCCTTCTTCATGCGTCGCACATTCGCCACGGACAAGCTCTACTGGTACGTGTTCAAGGAGTACATGCACGCCCTCGTGACGGCCTATCACACGGGCATTGAGTTCTTCATCGAGGGCACGAGGAGTCGCAGTTGCAAGGCTCTGCCGCCAAAGATTGGCCTTCTGTCCATGGCACTGGAGCCGCTCTTCATGGGCGAAGTGCCAGACATCACCATCGTCCCGGTCAGCATCTCCTACGAGCGTCCGCTGGAGGAGCAGCTCTTTGTCTACGAACTGCTGGGCGTGCCCAAGCCCAAGGAGTCCACAATGGGACTGATAAAGTCCGTGCTGACCATTGAGGATCGCTATGGATCCATGTTCTTTGACTTTGGCACGCCAATTTCCGTGAAGGAATACTTTGGCGACAGCCTCAATCGCTTCCAACATGCCCTGGAACCGGCTCACGTGCAGAATCTGACCAGAAATGAACTGGCGCTGATCTATGATCTCGCCCATGATGTTGTGAATTGCCAACAACGACGAATTGTCATCAATTGCTTCAATCTCATCGCCATTTACTACAGCTACAGAATGTATTTGGGCGAGGGAACGACATTCGATCAGCTCTGCGAGGGTGTTTTAATCCTCGCAGGGTTGTTGAGGCGTCAGGAAGCCGTGGTGGCGGTGGATGCGTCAAAAATCAGAGATGTGGTGAAGGAATCATTGAGGATTCACTGCAATATCCTAAAGATTGACAAAGATGATCGAGTGATTCTGGAGAAGCCACGAATCTCTCTCAGAGATGTCAATAGGCTCAAGTTCAAGGCTCACGCGCTCACTGAAGACACCATGAAGAACACACTTCCGATTATCTACCTGCAAATCTACATCAATCCCTGCCTCTTCTGGTGCTCCTCCGTGGCTATCACCATTCTCTGCGCCCAACACCTCACTGACAAGGGTAGAAAGAGAACTTCCATGGCCAAATTGCTGCAAAGCGTGGAGAAATTGAGGCTCATCTTTGCCAATGAGTTTGTCTTCTACACAGTCAACGATGAGAGAGACTTTGCCAAAGACGTTCAATTGCTCAAGAACTACAATGTCTTCAGCGATGAGGATGCTCAAGGAGAAATCAGTTACCAACCATCGACCGTCGATGGATACTATCTAACGCCAGTGGCACCGTTTATCTGCTGTTACCTTCAAGTCACCCAAGTGATTGACACCAAATTTCCAAGCAGTGGCTTCAGCGAGAAAGAACTCTTCGCCACCACGCAAGAACACATTGAAGAGGCTCTGATGAGTCACAAACCATTCACCCATCCCTATTGCTTGTCCCTGGACAGTCTCAGCATCGCCCTGAATTCCCTCAACAGCCTAGGATGTGTCACAAAAGCTAAGTGAGTCCAATTCCTCAGCGTATTTTAAGACCATCTGTTAATTCTTGGCTTTCTTTCCTCCGCAGAAACTCTGATCTCACAGTTTACACCGCAAATACCGACAGTATTAGGGAGATCCGGCGTCTTCTGTTCGATTATTGTCAATTGTTGCCATTCAATTACCTTATGGACTACATGGTTTCATCAAAATTGTAAGAATTTTCTTCGCTTTCTATATAAATTATTTGTAGTGCTTTTTTGCCGTGTCCTTTGTGTGGAAAAAAATAAAGAGACTTGTAGCGAAATAATAATACCTGGCTTAGTCTTCACATTTCCTCGAGGAAATTTATTCCTTACATTGAATACCCGCGCATGTGGACGTCTTAAGCCAGCGGCTCGACTTCCGTCGTGGTGGTTTCAATCTGTTTCTTGTATTCGGGGATCGAGGTGGGCACGACGACAGTTGGCTCATCCTTGGGCTCCACCACGGATACATTGTCGGGCAGAGGCTTCTTGGGGCCCATCTTGCCGTTGGCGTCCCACGGCAGCATGATCTTCACCTTGATGCCCAGCACTCCCTGTCTCAGCAGCACATGCCGGGTCGCCGTGTCCACGTAGTCGTTGCACGGATCACCGGAATGAATCATGAGGCCATCGACGAACTTCATCGACTTGGCACGCTGTCCGCGCAGCTTTCCGGACACCACGACCTCGCATCCCTTCGCTCCGGACTCCATGATGAAGCGGAGCACACCATAGCAGGCACGACGCACGGCCAGACCTCCGATAAGCTTGTACCGAAGAGACTCAGCCTGGGCAATAGCGCACAGACCACGAGTGGCCACCTTCTCGGCGTACAACTCAATGGTTCCGGGAGCAAAGTTGAACCTGCAAAACAGCCATTCAGAGAATTTATTAAGGAAACTCATTGAATCGTACAAAGTGGCAAAGTTACCTCTTCTGTACGACTGCCGTCAATTCACGGATGCGACGACCCTTCTCGCCCAAAACATTCTGGGTTCGTGTGGCCATGATGATGATCTCTGTCCGGATTGGAGTGACTCGCACTTCAACACCGGAATAGCCATCCTCGGCCAATTCACGAGTCAGGAACTCGTTCAGTTCGGCCTTGAAGACTCCATCGGAGACAAACTGCAAAGGGAAATGGCATTATTGGCAAGAATTTCACCACAGAAGGACCAACTCTATTGCCCTAACCCCACTTTTTCAACCCGCAGATTCAAGACAATTTTTCCTGAGAAATACTCGAAAGACCACCCCAAAAACAATCAAACTCTGTAGATCAAACCTCCCCGGACACATTGCACTACAAATTGTGGGTATAATTGCAGGATTTACCTTCCGTTTCTTAGAAATCGTCGAGCTCATGATATTTTGCTTGGCGAATACACAAAACGTGGATCAAAAGAGGGCCTCCGTGACAGTTCGAACAGCAATGGCGGCTCGCCCAAGGCTTTTCTAGCACTTTCGAACATGCGACTTTCAGGAGGGGAAAAATTTATTTTCAGCATTTTTTAAGGACTACATGATTATACAAATTACTCGGAATCACTGCCAGTCGCAGAGGCAGATCGTGAGCGACTTCCGCTGCCTGACTTTGATCGCGAGCGTGACGATCCGCTGCGCGATCGAGATCCAGACTTGGAACGAGATTTGGAGCGAGAATGTCGCTCACCAGAGCCACTGCGACTGCCACTCCGAGATCGGGACTTCGATGCAGAGCGTGATCTGGAGCCACTCTTGGAGCGAGAGCGCCTGGAAGAGGCCTTCGAGTGGACACTCTGCCGGTCACTCTCGGATCCACTTGATCTTGATCTTGATCTCGATCTTGTGCCACTTCGACTGCGACTGCGAGACGAAGCTGAACCCTTGGACGAGGCTCTCGAGCCAGATCTCTCGCTGCCCGAGGAATTCTTGCGGCTACGTCTCTCCGGGCTGCTATTCTCACTCTTCCTGTGACCCTCACTCTCAGAGGACTTTGCCCGAGAGCCAGATCGTGATCTGGAACGTGAGCGAGACTTCCGCTTCGTATCCTCCTCGGAGGGCTTGATCTCTTCCGGCGCAGGCTCCTCCATCTCCTCCTCATCCTCTTCCGCATGAGGCTCGAGCTGTCTCTCGCGATAGCGTTGCATTCGATGCTCCGATGCATTCAACGGCCGATGTTTCACCACAAGCCTGGAAAGAAGTTGAGAAAGTGCTGAAGCATCCTCACTTTTGAGTAACAGAAGCAAAGCAGGACTTACTTGGTGTTGTTGGGCGCCTGTCCAATCTTCTGTCGCCTCTTGCTAAGCCTCACCCTCGTCTCCAGCTCATTGTAATAGACACCGTCGCTGCGCACGATGAAGAAGTAATTCTCCTCGTATCCCTTGGACGCCTTGCTCTTCACATTCCAATTATACTCCCTGGCCATCTTGTACTCATACTCCTCGTCATCCTCATAGAGCACCTCGCTGGCGAAGTCCTTCCGCCTCTTCTCCAGCGTCGGCTCTGTGGGCAGGAAGTAAGCCACAAACTGCTCGCCACTCTCGTCCATCACACCTCTGATCATGGCCTGAGACATCTCCTCGAGTTGAGCAGGCACATTCTTGCCCACTGGCGCGGGATCGGAGTCAAAGATGACTTGGGCGCATGGATACTTCCAGTTCTTGAAGTCCGGGAAGAGCGGGAAGACTTCCACGGCAGTGACATTTGGCTTGCTGTAGTGCTTCATGATGGGTGCCTTTGAGTCCTGGAAGGTCTTCTCAATGGCCCTAATCTGGGTGTTCCTGTCCATGTACAGCGTCTCCTCGCGCAGACTTTTCTTCACATTGTAGCCCACCTGCGCCTCGACCTTCTCAATATTCTGCGGCTGGAAGCGAGTCTGCTCGGTGGAAATGTACTCAGACTTCCTCAGCCAGGAGACACTTTTCGCATGCTGGCGCGACCTCATGGAGTCCTGCGGCGTGTGGACATCCTCCTCCAGCAGTTTCTCATCCGCCGGATCGAGCTGGGCATAGGGATCGGCCTGATAGAGATCTCTGTTGATCAAGTCAATGGTGACACCGAGGTCATGCTCCGTCAAGACGTCGTATTTGTAGTTCCGCTCCAAGGATGTGGGATTATATTGAATGAAGCGGTCATTCTCGAAGGGATAAGTGATGAATTTCAAGTCAAAAGGAATATCCGGGAGATTGTTTGAGTATTTCACGCGGCAAATTAGTTCCGATCTGAAATCAACACAGAATTAATCAGTTTTTTCCTCGCGAAATCCACACAAAATCTGCCGTACTTCTTCTCTTGTTGTCTCTGTGGGCGCTTGTCAGACCCACTGGCTCCATTCTGAATTGTTGGAGCCATTTCTTCACTCTGCAAACACTGCGAATTCAGGAAAACTCTTGAAAAACACACACGCGACACGAAACAACACCATCAATGGCGGCAGTCAAAACTACAAGAATATGCTTTCGAAATTGCGTCGCCCTCCAGCGGCAAAATGTGGCGAAAGAGTGGTTCGAAAAGTAGGGGAATCTCAGTCGACCATCAGCTGCTCAGACAAACAGTTGAGTCGGAGTAACGAACGACGCTGAAAAGGCGAAAGATTTCATCAAATTTCTCGTAAAATCCTACCATTGCGAAGTGGAATTGTATTGGAGTATAGTAAGAGAGACTGCAGAGTCATGTTTCGTGTGAATTACGACGAAAATGCAGGTAAAATGGGGTTTAAAGTGAGTAATGAAGGTCGTATAAAAAATGCCTTTTGTTTCAGAGGTTCCAACGGGACTTCTGCCAGGAAAAGGCGGCATTCAGAGGTCGGAGAAAAAGAAGAAGAACGCTCTGGGAGATGTCAAGAACACAATACACCACACTCCGATGGGAGCAGCGCCAAAGACACCCTATCATGGACATGTGAAGTCTATCGTCAAGACTCCTGTGAATGAATTGCACAATCCCACCGGCAGCGTCGTCAAGAAGTCCTCCTTCGTGACGCCTGGCATTCCCATGAGGAAGAGTGCGAAGAGGTCCACAAAGAAGAGCGTTCGAATGGCACCCGAGATGATCTACAATGACTTCCCGGAGAGTGTGTACAAGGAGGATGAGCGATCACTGAGGAGCATCTGGGCAGACAACTGTCTGACAGACTGTGACATCTCTGAAATCATCCAGAACACACTCAGCTTTGATCCCGAAGAGGAGAAGCCACCAAAGTGTCACCTCTACGAGATGGACGAGCTCAGAATGCCTCCGCCGTCTCCGGTCGACGATTCAGGCTTCACCTTCGAGACACCGCCGATGCTCCCGCTCTTTGATCTGGACTTTGAGATGTCCCACCTCGAGCTGAACTGAAAACCAACTGCCTTCCGTTATATCATTTATTACTTGTTTCATAATACAGATAACATCAATACTTGAATTACCATTTGATTTATATGATTCAATAAATTTCTAAGTAAAATGAAATTATTATCCCTTCAACAATGAATTCGGGTGTGTTTCTGATTCTCTCCTCCATGAGAATCTGTCTGTAAATGAGTTTGGCTTGTAACAAAAATACCCTTCTAGACTGGATTGAAAAGAGTTCTTTGGGGAGGCGAAAATACCACAAATAAAGGGAAGAATTTCATGTTTTCATATGAATATTTTTGCCTATTTTTTGTAGGATAGAAGAGCTACGAAGCCTTTTTTAGAGTAGTTACGAAGTGAGATTATTCAGTTTTTAAGTATTTTTGATAGAATTGCTGCTAATTATTCTAATATCTTTGTTATCAATTTTACTTTTTGGATCGGGTAACATTTAAATATGCCAGTAAAACCACCACATTTTTCTCATCTCTCTGGGTGAATAAATATTGTGCCTTTTTCTCCTTCCATTAATATCCGCCGATTACCTAATGTCATCTTGCACTCACAAATCTTCTTTAGAATGAGATTCAATGGGAAACATTTCGAGAATATATATTGTCAGGACTAGAAATAACCTTCTTTCTCTTTCTCTCTATATATATGTAATTTATAATAGGTAAAATTCTTGCTCATCTTCTTCTAGGTTAAAAAGTGCAAGAAGAGCGCCAGAGAAAGCAGGAACCTAACTGAGGAAGTAAAAAATCCTCTCGATGGCAACGAAAAAATGACGCAAAAATATCACAATCACAGTAAACTTAAGTTCTAAAACTCAAACATAATCACAAAAGCGTAATTTGGCTCAACACAGGACGAAGAAAGCAGCGCCAGAGGATATTTACTGAGGATATCCGAGTGCAGCGGAGAGAAGAGGTTCCCAGGACTTGTTGATCTCCCCAAATAACTTTGTACAATGCTCGCCAACGAGATCCTCATCGGAGATGAGAGTGACTGGGAACTGATCATCCTTCTTCGCTTGCCACATTCTCTCCAACATCGACAAGAAGCGACGCATCTCTGAATTGGTGGCGAAGAAAATTACCAAATCATCTGAATTTTCACGCACTTCCTGACATGAGAATTCCTGTTAAAAGTAAAGACATTTTTAATATCCCACACAAAATTCCCTCCTTTCCAGAGACCACTTACCAAGACGCACCACCAATTGTTGGGCGCCAGAGGAATCTTCAGAGTCACCATCTCGTCAATTGCCGCACAAGTGAGTATCTCAACACCTGAATTCTTCCCGTAAAAGCTACTCATGCTGGAGTAACTCTTCTCACTGCTCGCCACATCGCGCTGAGGACTCAACAGCTGCTGAAGTCCTGCGGCCTTTCCCACATTCCTCACAGGTGTACTCAAGCTTGAGTTGGATCTCCGATCGCCATTCCTCGTCGGTGTGCTCATGGTGGAGCTGAATTCACTGGAAGAGTCATATGGCGACAGTGTGCGTCCATTGAGATCGATATTCTCCTTCGACGGCGACTTGGGACACACAGAATTCACCCGCCTCAGTGGCGCTGCAAAGTCCTCACGCAGTGTTATCAAGTGATTGGCCGTCATGATGAGTGTGCAGCCAAGTGTTGAGTGTCTCTCTTGCATCTCAAACAAACCACTGGCCGACTGCACGAGTGCTTGAAGCCACTCAGACGCCACATACTCATCCGGAGCGGCCAACTGGAGTGTTCCAGTGCGCAGCATCAACTCAAAGCAGTGCGGACGAGTGGTGTTGATGGCCCGCCTGGCACCCTGACACTCTGTCAGGGCAATGGCCCACGAAGGGATCTTCTGACCAGCATCAGAGAACATATATAGCACTCCAGCCTTGAGGAGAAAATAGCTGGCATACCAAGGCTGTGCCACACCATTCTGACTCAAATTCCTGTGCATCAGCGGCCCTCGGACGTACGGCCCCAGCGGCTCCTTCTCCAGACTCAAGCCCACCGCAGGAATGTTCACCACTGCATAATATTGCCAGGCATCTCCCTTGGGAATCGACGAATTGTCACGCACAAAAGCCTGCAATGGCGCCAAGTGATCAAGTGTCAATTGTCCAACTGCCGGCAAAATTGAGCCTCCACGGCGAGCACAGATCTCCAAACTAGAGACAAGAGCATCAGCAGGATAAGGACCACCAGCGAGAAGGACTTGCTGCATATCTCTGGCTCCATTGCACAACAGCACTGTATTCCCACAAGGTCCCATCTGGAAAGAGAAAGAGAGAATAATAAGAAAAATACCGACTTTAAAACTTCTCTTACATCTCTTTAAAGTTCACATAATTCAATTTAAATCATAGTGAAGCCAAGATAGAAGCACATTTCTATTACAATGCACAAGACATGGGAAAAGTTTAAAACTCCCAATGGAGACAACACAGATGTTACCCTTCTTCTGCCATCGCATTCACCCAACCACCAACTGAGTGGGTGGTGAAACTTCAACACAACTCCCTCCCGAGGGATTTCCTCACATTGCCTACTCACCAAAATAACATCCAGTTCCGAGTAGGGAAGCACAAATTTATTGCACAGACGATTCCGCACCAAATCCGTCACATAGAGAGTCTTGTCCGTGAGGAAAACCAGAACTGGTGTCATTGTGCCATCGCGATTGTAGCCAGCATACAGCTTGAAGACCTGAAAAAGACAGCAGCAAAATGTGTTAAATTAAGAGCATTTTCTCCCTTGAGAAAAGTCTCACCTTCATGAGATTCTCCGACTCATTGCGCAAGATATGAAGGCAATTGCCATTGAAAATCTCAACAGAAATCTCACCAACGCCCATGTCAATGTGCAAGCGTGACAATTCACAGCGCTCCCGGCGCCCTTGACGATAGCCAGACATCTCAATTTCCAGCGCAATTTCCGCATTGAGATCCTCAATCAACTCCTGATTCCTCGGCTTCACGCCCTTCACATACAAATTCCCGCAAACCTTCTTCTCCGCACTCATCTTCGAGAGGAAGAATTGATTTCTCTTGATTGTGGCATCGATGATCTTCTTCTGCGTCACATGGCGCAGGAAGCGATTGATCAGGGATGTTTTCGACGTGGCCGGCTTGAAGAAGTCACTCAATTCTGGACGATCGGGAATTGTCACATCCGGATAGTCAACGATAACCATATCGCTATCTGGCTTATCACTGGCATCAGTTGTTATGGTGAGAATATCGTCAAATTCCTCAGAGAGCATCGTATTCTTCGAATCACGTCCGGAATTGAAGAGATCCGGACTCATTCTGTGACGCTCTGGTGGTCTTGTTGTCAGAGATTTCTTCCTCACCGGCGACGCCAAGTGTCTCGAGTGCTGTGGCGATCCATCGCCGAAGATCTTGGCAAATCCATCCAGTTGACGCTCACTGGTTGGCGCTGTGCTGGACGTGAGACTTGTGATGTCTGAGATTGTCGAATTCCTATCACTTGAATTCGATGTGATGCTGCATTCCATGACATTTCGTGTCTTCTTTTCTCCTCCTCTCTTTCCAGCATCTGTCGGCAATGGAGGCTTATTGGCTGTCTTATCATCAGCCGTTGCGCCCACAAGGATAAACTTTGCCTCCTCAGAGGGAGATTTTGTGCTCTCTTGCTTCGGTGGACTCTCCTTGAAGCCCCTGAAGATACTGCTCAGCTTCCGTGTGAATGGAACTGCCAGGAAAGATGTGCTTTCGGCCTCAACATCCTTCACCAACGGCACCACTTTCTCCCCATCCTGCGCCTCATACGACACGCCCGTGTGCTCAAACACTGTGCTCTCGCAATTGATAATGAACTTGTTCCTGTAAGTCGACTGACTGTCGGTAATTTGAGAAATCTCACTGGACAGCAGATCTGTGCTGTTCTTGCGACTCTCCACAGTCGTCGGAGCATAGAGATCGGCATCATTCTTCCGGCGCAGCTGTTCGTCCACATTGTGAATGTACTTCTTGCTGCCGGGCGACTTTTTCGTCAATCCCTGATCGAGACTCTTCGAGAGAAACGGTCGTGGACGCACAGGAGATTCAGGACGACTGTCTCCCTCCGGAATACACTCACACACCGACTGCAGATCCTCAGATCCCTCAGGAACACCCCTTTCCGGCAGCGGAATACTGAATATGTTCTTCAAACTCCCAAAAATTGTCTTGCTATCAATGAAATTATTCACTTCTGGCAACTGATGAATGTTGTACTTCTTCACTGTGCCATTCAAGTTATACTCATTGATGATATCTGTGTGTTTAGTTGTCTTCTTCAGGCAACTACTCTTCGGCTTCCTCTCCTTATTCCACACAGACTTCTGCTGAGTTCCATTCTCACGCATTGTGTCCATGCTCGGCTCGGAAAAGTAGCAATTCTCTGTGATAATCGGCCCATTATTGTTCTGATGACTCCCAATGCAGTCACACGAGCTGGACTTTGCCTGCTGATAGTTCCTCCTCTGGTTGGAATTGCGCTCATCCGCCTCATTGGACTCGAGGCTGGAGTTGGAGTCGGAACAGTGGCATCTGTACAGCTCTCCTCTCTCCCGATACTGCGGTCCATACTCGAAAATGCCCGAGTTATCGTACGGAATGTAGTTTGCCACGGGATTTTCATAAATGTCCGTCTTCCCGTAATCCAACACGTCGGAGCACGCATTCCGATAGACATACTGGCTGTTCTCATTCATATCATCTCCATCGCCTTCAGAGCACCAAGAATACCGACTCACGTGCGGCGCTTTCTTCGCCGCCGCGCCCTTGTACGTGATGAATCCGTGCTCAATGTGAATGTTGTCCGTCTTTGTGTTCTTCAGAATGTCCTCGTGGAAGGAGACACGCTTCTTGGGGGCACTCTGAGCACCAGACTTGCCCTTCTTCACCCGCCGGCGGTACACAATGGCCTCCGTGTCGAAGGTTGAGCAAGTACTCGAGACCATCTCGTCGGGAATCTGCTGACCAGCGTCTCCGCACGCTTCCATCGGCAAGTGTTCCATCACATTGGAGTTCTCAATGTCACTCTTTGTCATGCCAGTCACAGCTTTCTCCTCTTCGCACACCACTGGCTCCTCGCAGATGGTCTGAGCTGTGATCTTCCCCTCAGCCGATGCTCCATCGAAGTCGAAGCCACTGCTGGACATGATGGACTCATTCAACTCGCTGCTCTCCGAGTCCAGCAGGTGAACGCCCGAGTCACTGGGCGTGGTGTCGTCCAGAATGCTCGCCACACTGCTCGTCATTGCAGTGTTGGACTCACTCTTCTTCACCTTTTCCGGGTTCTGAGTGATTTCCGTGAGGCACTCCAGCATCTTGACCTCCGCCGAGGCTTCCATCACCTCCTCCCCGCCGTCCCGCCCGTCACTCTCCCTCACAACAGCGCCACTGTGCATCCTCTATTGCAATATTCCACTTCTTCGCAGCGGACAATGCTAAAATAGAAAACAGGAAGAGAGACGCAAAAGTAAGGAAAAATCAATCATCATCCCGGAAGTCCTCTTGCCTTTTGTTCCACGAAAACACCTCTGCACGCTTTCAATCACTCTAAAACTCCATCCCACCACGTGTGTGAACACTTGTTCTCAAGTCCAGCATTAGAAAATCAGACTTTCTCACACTGTTTATTGCACTATATGAGATTTTTCACACTCATTTAAAACACAATGGCATTCTCGCCATGTTTTTATTCTGGAACACAAACAGCGCTTATGCGGAAATTCTGTGAAATGCTAAAGTTGCTGATGTTTCCCACGTGGAGCGCTTTTGCCAATAAGTTTTCCAAACTTCACGTTTATTTAGTTCCCTGACAGTTTCCCCAAACTTTTAATCCGCGTATTCGAGTGTAGTGAAATTAATTTGCTAAATTATTGATAAAAATCACAGTGTAGAATTCAGTGGACAAGGAAATAGATTCTCTACATCATAATGAATGACCCTAATAAGAAGATTGATGTCAACATATCGTCGGTGAGTAGAAAAATAGGTGTAAATGAAGAGTCACTTTTAGATTACATTGCTTCCATTGTAGCTTCTCAGCCTCAAAGCGGAACTCCTGCGGAAGCAGCAGGAAGTTAATGTGGCCAAGGAGCAGCAATCAATTGCGACATTTGTGCCTAAGAACTTCCCCAAAACCGAAAAAGCCGCAAAAAGCAGCAAAACCGAGAGGCAAACGGAGACAACTGAAGTGGAGGATTCTGAGATGATGAACAAATCTAAGCGGATTCTTGAGGCCAAGAGTAAATTCTATGATAAGATGAGTGCTTCTGGAGGCTTCTTGAATTCCGACGACAACTGTCTGGTGATGTTCAATAAGAAGAGGCAGGATGAGAAGGTGGAAAAGGGTCAAAGTTCCTCGTCATCTGATGACGATGACGGAGAGCAATTCGATGAGGAGGATTTCAGAAGCGACGATCCTCAGGAAGATTGGGTGGAGTACACAGATTGCCTGGGTAGGACGAGGAAGTGTCTGCGAAAGGATTTGGAGTTCTTCAAGAAGAAAGACTCGTCGCTGGCGGAGAATCTTCAGGATCGATTGGCGAATAGAGTGAGTATTTGAATGATAGAATGCCATAAATTAATAATTGGTGAATCTAATTACTATTTTTCTGTATTCAGGAGGAGCCAAAGTGGATAATTGACAGAAGAGGGGAGCAGGAAGGGAAATTGCTGGAAGAAGAGGCGGAAAAGGAGGAGGACGAAGATGAAGAAGAGGACGATCTCCTCAAGACTGGGCGGAAATTGCAGCAAATGCGCGAAGAGTGGGAGAGGAAGGAGTCGGAGAACGTGAGGAAGGAGTTTGTCCACTACCAAGATGTGCTCTTTGATGGTGAGTCGCTGAGTTTAATATTCTTCCCATACAAGCGTTTTCTCATTTTCCACACTCAATCAAGCCAGAGAGTCGCTCTGCAAAAGTCTGTTAATTACTAGTTCATGTTTTCTGTCCACTTCAACTTTACCTCATCAAAATACGAAGGCTGAGTTTTCAGGGAGTTGAATTTGCATGTTTGGCAATACACGAGAAGTAGAAGGAGCCTTTCGATTCATACTCTTCATTAAATACATGAGATGACACTTTTAATTATAGTGTCTGTCATTCTCCCTCTGGCTTCTCTTTTCAATTTAATCGATTTTCTCCACTCCACACTTATTCCATGCAATTGGAATGTGTTTGAGATGGAATTTCATTACGGAATTTCTTGCAAAAAAATGATTAATTTGAGAAGATCAAACTTGCAATTCTTCCATCCTTTTTGTCCTCATGATGCGCTGAAAGGAAATTATATTGACTATGACATTTTCCCTTAAATTCTTATATGAGAAAATTTCTGCAGTTAAACTTTTGCCGATGTTCGTCAAACCTTTCAGGACGATTGATTTTCGTGTGTATGAAAAATCAAGATCACTTCACTTCCATTCTCGCTTTGTATGATGGATTATTTTGTGTGATAAATTGATTGAACGGCAAAGAATCTTCTTTAAATCATCATCATTTACTGGATTACAACAAAAAGTCTTGGTAATTGAATGAAGTATTGTTTGTGAAAAGCTTTCAGTATTAAGTTGTCTATTGATTCTGCAAGATTCTTCCTTCTTTTTTTCTCACATAGAAACTTGCCAAGTTTTTTTCCCTACCGCGAGAATTAATCTCTGGGAAATACTTTTGGCTGACACTGGAAAGTTTGCCAATTATTGAGTTTCAGTCTGCCTTTTAGTCAACTCGCCGCGCAGAGTTTGCTTTACACAAAATGTGTTGTTCTACCCATGAGACAATTTAATTAGAAGTTGATATCTTCAATCTGATGGTGGAATATTTAAACAAAAATGTGATGGAAAAGAACACTCCTCAAATTCACTCGATTCGTTTCTGAGATAAAATTTCTCTCGCCTCATCTTCCGTCCTTAATTGCGCTCCACTTGTGTGAGTGAGAGACTGTAATGATTTTTTTGTATCCATCAAACTTACCTTGCGAGTTCGCCCTTCGTCGGGCGGAAAGGGAATTTCCAGTGCGGACGCGGCTGAGAAGAGAGTTTGAGGAGTCATGAATCAATTGGGTTTCCGATACAGATCTTGATTAATGACATTTATCCGCTGAGTGAAGCTCTGACTCCTCGGCTTTGGATGGGTGGGAAAAAGCGGCGAAAAAATGTGGGGCCAATTTCAGAGATTATCGTTTGGGGACTAATTTGTTCAAATTAGACGGAATAATTCGACAGGCAGGAGCAGAACTACTGGAAAGTGTGTTGAGATAAGACGCAGAGAGTTCTCAGCGTTTCTCCCCTTTGTTGGTGTCAATGTTTTGGGCCATCAATGAAGGGTTTTTCAAAGTGATTAGTTCTCATTTTATTGATTGGCTCATTAATCTTATCTAATATAAGAATGGGATACAATTATCTTCCATAGTCTTTATTATAATGATTACACATGCTTCTCTGACTTCATTGCATCTCTCTTTTTGCTGTAAAATGCATGTTTTCTTTACGTTAATTTACTTGTGGTATTTAAGAACAATTTTTCTTGGCAAATTGATGTGTTATAAGAACAAATGTTCACTCGTCTTTAATTACTACCTGCTTTCCATTGAAATGTGTTGCACATTGTGGGATCATTAAGACGATATAGTTTGACTTTGAAAATCCTACCTTGTAAATTGTCAACATATTTGGAGATGGTTATTTACCCAAGAAATTCTCTTGAACATGAGGAAATGGGATCAGTCATAAATGTGCGAATTTTTATACCTCCTAAATATGTCTTGTGGTGACTAATATTTTACTCATTACGCCACTACGTCGCTCAATAAACTTCTTCAAATATGTCCTTCAAAACACTCTCTTTTCTCGTTATATTAAATAATCTCTAGTTATAGTGATATATTGTAATACATATTCGCTAATCTTAATTCTTCTTAGAGTCAGAAAAAATATTCCTTTCTCAAACATGAGAATACAAACTTAAAAATGTATGGAATTGAAATTCGTTGCAATATTCAGTGAAAAAAATCTCTTCATTGGGCAAAAACACAGAGAAGAGCATTTTGCAAATTGCATATAGAATTAAATATAAACCAATTTAAACGCTTAATCCCTACTGCAATTGAATATAATTCAAGTTTATACACATTAATAAATCCTTATATAGACACTGATTTTCAACCAATATATACACACATGAAAAATTGCAGAATCTCATTAAATATATACAGAATATGCAGAAAGGCGCGAAAATAAATAGAATTTATAATTAAATATTTTGACTAAAATATACACACAGGCAAAAATGAGGCGAATGTTTTCAATATTTCCCGCTGTTTCAGCGAGCTTTGCCTGGAAGCATTCGAAAAACTCTATTATGGCCAACAGAAGATGAAAGAGTGGTAATTAGCAAACACATAATTAGCATTACAATGAAGAGTGTTTTTTTTCTTCTTCATCATATTAGGCAAAACTTAAATGAGAGTCGGTGATGTTTTAGCTCCACTTTTTTGGCCGAATGCAAATTTGAAGAGTGGCCACTGTTGAAGCGTTCGATGGATCAACTCAGAATCAAGGATGGCGGGTAGGAAATGATTATTCACGGCGAGTAGTTTTAAATTTATCAGCTTCAACTTGTCGTCAACGTGGTGTGGTATTGTTTTTGTTCTCGCTGTGAACCTCAACATTTATTCAACATCTCCTCATTAAGTTGTCAGGAATTTTGACATTGACTAATAAAATTGAGCTCTTCAAAAGGTTATTACAATCATCTCAATGTTCACTTGAAATTCTATCCACAGTCAGAATTTCGGAGAGGATTCCTAAACAATATATTATTATATAGTTTACAATTATTATTATCGGGTTTTGGTTCGCCTAGAGAGTTGTCTATAAATTATATAATATTACTGATGAAATTTATAATTTCAACAAAATATGAATAAAACTCAAATTGATAAATTCCTAATTGTACTATCACAAAAATGTATTCAGAAGCCTTTTCTTGGCAATCCTCAAAAGTTTCGCGCTGCTCCAACAGCGCGAACAAATTCATATTCCAACAATATTGGCCAAATCTTTGTCACAAATAGCGTCGCGAGGAAAGCGAAAAAATGCAAAATAATTCCACTACAATCGAGCCTCACATTCTGCACAGGAAACGCTATTTGTGAGTGGTGAGAAAAGTGAATTTCCTCTTCATTGCGCCATCAAGAGCAGCAGCAGAGTGAGAGTCAATATTGGTAGATTGACGAGAATTTGTGTGGTTTTTGACGCTTTTGGGCTCGGGTGGCGCGTTGTGAGTGGGATGTTTGGCGTGGACCACGGCGAATCGTCATAGTTGCTCCTGTCAAGGGTATTTCTGTCGCCGCCCTCACTCGATGACGGGTCACTTCCCAGTCCTGACGCCTCCATGAAGTCCTCATCATCCGTGATGTCTTCGTCTTCATCGTGAGAGCGATGATTCTTGCGATGATTCTCATTTACATTCCGTGTGGGTGGTGTCACCAATTTCCCATTGCACAAGTCCGTGTTACAATAGCAATACTTCACCCCATTTGCCGTCTGACAATCATTCAGAGGGAGGCTGTCGCAAGTGCGCACTATTTCGTTACCTGTGCATAACAGAGGAAGAGAAGAGAACATGATTTTCTACTCTAATGTATATTAAATTGCATGGAAAGAAATTTTCCTGGATGTCTTTGCACTTGATTTATATTATTCGTCAAAAAAAAAATGCAATTGAAAGTCTTTCATTGCGTGATGACTTTTGAGCGCAGAGTCAACATTGCGTTGAGTTGAATTTGCATTTGAAATTATGTATTTGTGTGGTTCATTAATTTGAAAAGTTGACTTTTGAGACAGTCAAAATTAGCACTTGTCCGTGACGCCTCTAAAATTTTGCATGATTTTGACAGAGAATGAGATTGAAAAGAGCGAAAGAGGGAGAGAAAGTCAATTGAGAGTGGAAATGTTTGCATATGAATTCCTCATTATACATTTTTTCTATAATGATAATGATCATTGGTGCGTATGTTGAATGACAAAGAGTTCATTTGAAATCATTAATAATTTCCTACACCTTAATTGATTTTTCTTGCAAGTGTCATTTTCAATTTTTGATGAATTTCTCTTTGGCGAAAAAAATAAGATTTATGTGCCATTTTTATTAGTCAATAACGGACAAATAATTGATTTTCACAACGTCACTCGAAAATTAATTAAATTGTTCAAGTCAATCACCCCTCGAGGGTGATTACAAGATGTAAATTCATTCGTTAAGTGTACACTTACTGCGTGGTTATCGAATTTCAAGTTTGTTGCATCTCTATAGTCATGAGATGATTAATTGGATCGTGCTAAATTGGGTCTGAATTTCTCTCAATATTTTAAAGTTTACTCAATTTAGAAACACACTTCAAGAGAGTGAAGGAAGATTACTTAATAAGAATTGGCGCCAGTGAAATTAATGTGTTTGTGTGCAAATGGTGTAAATTTCATTTAGACAACATGTTCTCGTTGAAATTGCACATGACTTACCATCGATTTGTGTGATGCACCCGACAAAATCATCCGGACATTCCATTATGAATTGATCCATGGATGAACTCCTCTCGAATTCGGTGCATGAAACTGACGATTTGATGCGTGCCTCGCGTACTTCTCGGCCACGTCCAGTGCGGAATGGTTCTTCCGAGCCATTTCCACAGATGTAGCATCTTCTTGCCGATGCCAGTGAGTAAGCTGGGAAGAGATTCGAAAGAAAAATGAGTCATTTTGCTCTTATTTCACCATATTCAGACTCAATAAAAAATGACTTCATAGAGTTGTAACATTTTTTTATTATTATTCCTCTGACTCTGCAATGAGACCATTATTCTGGGAAATGTTTATGTTATGTGCAAATTAAATTTTCACTCAATACTCATAAATGCCAGAGTGATAAATTAAATGCGGCTTATTGTCTCAATTGACGTGTGTGTTGTTGTAATTTTTGCAGGATAGATTATGAATTTATTCAGTTACAATTAAATCCAATTTGCCAAATTTATTTCAATTGTTTATTTGAAAACCTTTTCACACTGTATTATTGGAAAAGCAAACGCACACTTTTTCGCGAAACACACGCCAAATGTGAATGACACAATTCTACTTAATTCCGAAAATCGTTTTTCACGTTCAGCGTGTCAGAAAAATTCATATTTCCCGGGTGGGAACTAGCCAAGGTGGAGTGAGAAGTTTTTTATTCTTCAACTTTTCACTGAAGTTGAAAATATCACAGAAAGAGAGTCATTTATAATGCCTCGACATAAATTTTTCAATTTTTTCACATCATTTTCTGCTATGACTAATGAGACCATGTCATATTCAATTAGGGATATTTACAGAAATAAATTCGGACAGAACAGGTGGACAGTCTTTGGGATTGCAATAAATTGCAGAAAGACAGCAGAACAGCTGGAGTGAAAGAAGATTTCTCAAAAATTGATTCTTGCTTTCAGGAGGAAAAATGTTTATTCCCATCGTGAAAACATACAACAAGAATTTGTGAACAATTGAAAAATGTCACAAGAACACAAATGTGTGTTGAGTTATAAAGAGCGGAAATGAAAATCTGATGAATCAATCATATTTCATGAGTGACACAATTGCTCTTTTACATCTATTCAATCTTGGCTAAACGCTTCTGCGCTCTCTCAAAAGCTGTCCTGAAAAATGTTCTCCTTGTTTTTCACACGACTTCCTGCCAGTTTCACCATCCCTCTTGTTTTTGTGCGTGAAATTGCGGGGTGGAAAGGGTGCAAAAGGGCGAATGAACGTTGTTGTGATTCATGGCTTCTCCTATTTACGGGCTCCACATGCAAAAGTCGCCACAATTTCCGTAACTTTCATTCCTTCTCGGTGTCTACCAGAGGTTCATAACCTTTCAGTTCAAGGGGTTGTAAAATTATTTCATTCCTATGGAAATCTCTTTACAATGGATAAACGTAGGGAGTCTTTCTTTTGTAGTGTTCAAAATGTTTAAAAGAAGGTCTCTTTTTTAAGACTTTTGGGCAAATATCGACGCTTCTAGAGCACTGATTGCGAACCACTGATTCAGACGCCAAAATAACACTCTCGATGACTCTCAGTGAGGGTTGTGTGGAGGGTGTGAGAGATATTCGTGAAGCTATCAAAATATGGGGCGAGATAGTGCTGGGATGGGAGTTTTGGGGAGAGATAAGTTAATGTGAGCTGAGTGTGCAGAAATTTCTTTGCAGAAGCATTTCTCCTCCATTCATGAAGGACGCCAAGATGAAGAAGTCGAGAGTTTGGATAGTGTGTGAAGTGGAAAAAGGGTTCTAATGTAATTTTTGCTAGTTTGGTTTTCAAATTTCACCCCGAGGGCACGAGATATGTATAGTCTTGAGGGGTGGCGAGGCTTGTGCAATCAACAACTTTCTCGCATGAGACTCTCTTTAACGGCGAGGTGGCTGTGTGTTACTTGAAAAAGTCATTTGTGAGGAGGACACTCTCTCATCTTACACTATTTTCCACCTTCTTCGTGTTTTCCCGGGTCGCCAGACTACTTCACCACCCCCGATGGGGGGAGAAGAATTGTCGTGGTGTGCATGAGAATATCATCATCTTCCAAACTAACATAGATTGGGCTTTTATCTGTCTGCTGCCGCCTTTTTTCACTGGCCACCTTCTCATTTCCTCGCGGAGCGCAGACCCATTTAACGTCGGCGAGACTGTGTGATGCTTCTGGAGAGAAGTTCTTTGGCTACATGAGGAAACTTGCGAGAGATTGTTTGGTTGGTGGAATTTCTTTTTTGAGTCAGGAAAAAAAGAAAGATGTACAAAATAAATTCTTAATGGAATGAAGACACCAAAGAAAGCAACTGTCGTGTCTCTGGTACAGCTGAAAAGTCTATTATGATATGACGATGCAGAGTTGGTTTATCGCAGAAATTCTCCACTATCAGCTTGGAAAAATAACTTGAGATATATGGATGCAATAAACTCTCCTTAGTTGGATATTTCCTCAATTTTTTCCCACTTCAGCGTGTGTATGTTTTCTCTTTTGCATAAATATGTATGCAGAAATGTTGTGTGTTATGTGTAGTTTTTCCTATTGGAACTTTTCCGAAAGGCAGTGAAAAAAGGCTTCACTCGTGTAAAACCGCAGGAGAAAGTTTTTGCTCTCCTGCGTGAACTGAATGAAACAAAAGTAGGAGAATTTAATTTGGCATAGTGAATGTTTTTTTCTATCCTTGCGTAATTTCTGTATGCAAGAGGAGAGAATAAATAGACATAGAAATATAAATATGGGAGAAACGAGGGATGAATTTCTGTGATATGATACATTAGTTCAACTTCATTTCCTCACCGTGATTTGTGGTGGATTTATGCGATGGCAAAAGGGTGGAAATTGAACTACCCCGAGTGAGCATTCCGATTGCAATTTGGCTAGCATTGGGGGTGTGGCAACAAATAAACACTTCCATTATTCATGTTTCAATTCAATTTATCGTCTTTTACAATTCAATTTGTTTGGCGGCAGCAGTTTTCATCAGGAAATGCAATTTCATATTGTGCCATGTTGTTCAATACCCAACAATTTGTTGATTTGAGAAATTTTCAGTCACCGCGAGGTTTTCTTGTTTAACAACGAATAACAACCATTGAGAGAAGGAAGGTTTTTGAGGATGAATTGCGAATATCCCAGAGTGCGCTGAACCAACATCCCTAATTGAAGCATTTATGTAGATTTCAGGACGTGACTGTCATTTCTCTCGGTCACGGGTTAACAGCTTCCCATCTGACCTCTGACTTTAATGATTGCAATTCGGAGAAGAGGAGGACATGAAAGGGAATAGCCTCCTAGAGGGAATATTCTCTGTGTTATTTCCGAGAGAGAGAGAGAGAGTTTGCAAAAACGAATTCACTGACGTGGAATTTTCTAATTGCATTGTGGATTTTTTTTTCACTCTTATTCCCATAGGACTTTTGTGTGGTGTACTTTCATGTGGCATGCAATCGATTCCGGACCTCTTTTGCCATCCCATCTCGAGTATATATTGGCCTAGAAAGTGGGTTGGCATAGCCAGTGTGATAGTGAATGCAAAGAATGCAATTTTCCAAACATTCTCCGTTCACTTTTCCAGGATCATTCCCTTGATTTTTATGGTATGTCTCGCAATTAGTATTCCTCTTTGACTTTTAGCATTGCTGTCCACGAGAATGCGTTGTGTGTTTGTTCGCATTAGTGCCACATTCCTTTGCTTTATTAGTTGGGTTTTCTCTGTGGTGGAAATTCTCATGCAATATTCTCAAGAGCATATATTGTCTCTCCCTGTGACATTATTTGAGTTTTGAGTGAAGCGATTCGTGATGCAGCATTTACATTTTCTTAAATGTGTAAATTACATTTGGGTGGAAGAAGTTGCGTGAAATTGCTCTCTTGCATAGAAAATAGGCAAAGTTGGAGTTTGTGCACTTTGAGGCATTTCATCTCATTGCAACTAACAGCAATAAATACTGAATTAGGCACTTAATATTGGATAAAGTCGGTGAAATTAATGTAACTGTCATTTAGAGTGCTATATAATATGTATTACAGGAAAATTGCATGCTGACGTTGGTGGATTTTGTAATTGGGAAATTTTAGTTAGGGGGAAACTTTGGTGAGCATGGTGTGTTTCTGATTCTAAATTCTCTCTTCTATATCTCGTCTGTTTATATTATTTTGTAGACATGCCTAAACACTAATTCAGAATTACATTCGTTTGCAATGCATTAATGTTTGGGGGCATGTTTATAATGCGGCGCTCAGCGTTGTTGCTGCACATTTCAAAACTGTGTTACTTTTCTCCTCCAAATGATTTTGATTGAGTTTGTGAATGCAGTTGGTAGAATGAAATTCAGGGTAGTGCACGGAGACTTTCACTGTGTCAGTGTTTATTTAATTAGCTACAGTAATCTAATTTTAATCGTACACTCGGTTGTCGTTCCTTTTTTTCTCCTGTGGGGGGAGGAAATGTGATGAGAAAAATAACCTGAAACGCTTGAGCATGATGTTCTGTTTCGATTAACATGGCTAATGACTTTTTTCTCTCTCCTTAATTTCGTCTGTCGCCCTGTTGTTGCACCTTTCCAATCATGAAAATTTTATGTGTTGATAATGTGTTCATTACATGTGAGTGAGGGTGCTTTTTCGAAAGAATAAAAAGCAGGGGTGAGAGTGAAAAATTGCTGAAATTTCTCTTTATTGAGAGAGAGAATTGCATCTGGCGGGAAATTTTATATCTCACTTTGACACTAAATTTAAATGTGCAGGTGGCTTTAATGCTCCAGTGCAGATTGCACAGAGTGTCTTAAGAGAATTTCTCTGACTTCCGAAATTCTCATACTGTTTGGATACCGTTTGTACATATGTTGAATTAATTTATGAAGTCACCTTTGACGGAATATTCTAAATATTTTTGTCTTTGTTTCATTAAAAAAGTATTCCATCAAAGTTATTTACTGTTTTACTGAATAATTGTTGAAAAATGCACCTGAAAATACTTCTCGAGCATGTGGTTTGTCGTGTGATTGACTTTCATCTCTTTAGTATTCGCCGCATGTCGATTATGGAGCATTATATTGCATTATTTGTTATTTAAAGTAGGAATCATCTTCAGCGTATAACCGGATTATCAAGATTTTATCGTCTTCACAAATGTGACATTCAATTAATTTTTTTCTTCTCTTTCTTGATTAGCATTTTTTAATGGATATTAACACGATCTTTGCTTCATTCAGAGAGGCCCTTTTGGTGGGTATTTTCTCATTATAAAATTGATGGGGGGATTTTTTTCTCCAGCCAGTCAATATGTTGATACGCACTTAAGAAGTCTTAATTTGTGGCAGAAAAACCCGTGATCATAGTTGTTTTTGTTTCTCCTTGGTTTTCAGCACACTTTCGTGAGATGTAATAAAGTAATTAAATTTATATTAGAGATGCATTAATAGATTTTTTTGTTGATCACCTCGATTTTTCACGCAACTTAGTGTGTGGAGTGTGTATGGAATTATGAAATCAATTGGAGAAGAAGTGTGTTTGGATTTTGCTCATTCACACTTCTACTCTCGAAAAAATACCCTGTGATTTCTCTGCATTGTGATTTATATTGAGACACTGAATATACATATAAAGGAAATAGTTTATTGGATATGAGTTTCTCATTGACAGCAACATGATTCATGTATGAGATCGAATTCAATCTACAAGATCAGATCCGAAAAAACATCATCATAAATGTCGTGTTTCTTGCACGAACTGCGGTGTCGAAACTTGATCACATTAATGCTTCTTTTGTAATCATACTCTTGTTCAGGTGGGAAATTAATACTTTTTATTGGTGTTAAGGGACTCGATTTTCTGCGCCCACTTTGTCTTGTTTTCTTTGTGTTCTCGCGTACAAAATGGTTGAGTTGAGGAGTGAAAAGGCGTTGCAAGACTTGACGACACCGTGTCAATTGGTGAAACAGTTTGAAATCATTTTTTATTAATTACAAGCTCTCATTTGAGTCCATTGGTGATTGTCGCGACACGATCTTCACGCTGATTGATGACATAAATGATGTACGATGTGAAATTGAAGCAATTAAGATGTCTTTTCTATTTGCCGGTGGATGAACCTTTCCCCGCTATTGCAAATGTGCACGCTATGATGAAAATTGATATTGCAGAACGCATTTCTAAGTGCAGAGTTGAAAAACTGCAGATGTAATTTCACCACACATTATAAAGCCATTGAGATCATGATTGATCTGCAATGTTTCAACTTTTGAAACCGCGCGCACTGCTAAATGGGTGTTAATTTGAAGGAGATAAATTGATTTGTCAATTGAGCCTTTATTGTTCTGCATTAGCATTTCTCTGGGCTGCAACATCAAAAGGGACTGACCCCGAGGCGCGATGGCAAAGTGATCGATGGCAAAGCAAGTGACCTCGTGATCTTGTTGCCAATGAATTGAAATTGTTTACCCTTTTTTTCCCCTCAACATTTGTGTGTATATTTTGCCACTCATTCCAACGCGAGAAGGCATGAAATTTCAAAAGACTCTCACTTGAGGATTTTTTGCCCTGCATTCTTCACGCCACTTCCTCGAGGCCCTTTTCATCCAACTCACATTTGACTCTCTTGGATGGAAATTATGAGGCAATGCGAGGTGGAAGATTGTGGATTTTTGCCGTGTGTGTGATATTTGGCCATAAGAAATAGCTCATTTATCTACATTTTCTTGGTATTTGAGCAAAATTATGGAGTTTGAGAAGAGTTCACACGATGAGGAAGCAGAAAAAGCGACACACAGGAGTTATTAATTAATCATCCAAGTTCTGTGTGTGTGGTTATTTTCCTGACGCAATACTTTTGGGCTTTTCCAGCATTTTCCGTGATTTTCGGGCCAATTTCACGCCTCTTGGCGCACAAGCTTTTTTCCAAGCCTTCGCCAAACTCTGGATCGAATTCCAAAATTGTAATTTCATGCTTTTTAACTTTTTATTGTCCCTTTTTTTTACCCCTTTCTGCCTTCTATGGTTTTTTCTGTTTTATAACAATTCATTTTTACGATGTACCCCACATTTTCACTATTAGTTTTTCCTTATTGTTCTGTTTATTGCATGTGCGCACATATGCTAAAGTGGATGCAGAACGAAATTGCATATAGCATTTTCATTAGCCAAGAGACATTGGAGTGCATTGTGAAGCACAGCGAGAACTCCCCATTAATGCTCTTACTCTCTGGAAGGGAAATGATGAGAAGGTTGTTCACGAGATAGGTTGAATTTTACCTTTTTCGCTTAAAGCACTTCTCCATTCATGCCGGATGGATATTGTACAGTATGCAAATGTGCGGAAACTGTATCCTTCACCTGCTTTCAATGCGCATCTCTGGAGCATCGTCTCCCGCTGGGGAGTTCGCACATTGTGTCTTTATCAACAAAGTTAAGATTTTCTTGATGACTCCCTGGACGTGAAGACGAGTGAGGATATGGAAACAAATTCACACAATATGTGTGATCTTCGTGTGTTCATTCGAGAGTATAGTATACAAAATAGCAGTAAAACCATTATTTTTTGTTGTATATGTATGTGGAAGAGGGGCGGAAAATGAGGTCTTTTGGCGGTATGTTTGAGTGGAAAAAGAAGAGCTTTTTACATCATAAATTGCACATAATGCGATATTATGCTTCAGTGTATGAAGTGAAGAAGAGAATTGGACTTACTTTTTTTATTCGACTGAGCGAAAGGGAGGAAGAAAATGTAAAGAAGAACGGTAGAAAAAGAAGTTTTTCATTGTAATTTAAAATATAAATTCACTTCTTTTGAAATTCATAACAATGCAAGAAAAACATTTGTATAATTCACTCATTTTTCTTAATAAAGGAATATATATTTCAAAGGCTGCATAGTTTGTTCATCAACTTTTCTGCATACGATAATTTTCCACTCCTCTGGATGAGATTTTCTTTTTGCTCCATGAAATTGAACTTATCGATGGGGTGATCTCAGAGCCAACAATGAATTATTCAGCAGTTACGGGGAAAGAATACCACCCACGCGGGCTTATTGTTGGAAATATCCTGAAATATTTACACGATTGAATGGAATAAATGACGAAATCAGTGTCTGTGGTCAGGAGCAAATTGGTTGGCAATTGAGAAGTGGGATGAGTTTGCAAAATGATCATTTGTAGGCTTTTTGTGCGGTGCTAAAAAAGGGGATTTTTGTATCATTTAATTGTTTTATTCGTAAAATTACCGCGACTGATGGGAAATGTTGAGCTTTTGCTGAAATTGGGATAATTAGAAATGTTTTTGTGTGGTTTGTTTGTGCAAACTTTAGCATCAATATATTTTAGTAGGAGAGTCATAAATGAATTTATGAATTTTAATGAAAATCCCTGATCAACGAGTAATTTATTATATTAAAATAATATGACCGAAATTGAAAAGTGACTTAATTTATTATTCTAATGAATGAAAAATAATTTTTCAGTCAGTCCCATTTATTTCAATGTGCATTTCCATCACGGATTTAATTGTCTGGCAGAGAAATTGGACAAATCTGTTCGAAAATGATAAAATATTCTTCCTCCGGTTGAATCAATCACCAAATTAGAGGGAAACATATTTCACCTGAAATTCCATTCCCCATTGTAACTAGAATTGATGCTCGTGAGGAGGAGTGAAAATGCTGAGAAATCGTCAATCCATTGTTCCACGTGTCAGTCATATCAATAGGACAATTTATTCTTACACATTTATTCGTTGACTAAAAATACCTATTATTTATAGACTGTAGAAAAGGTTAGGCACAAATTAAATAAACACATGTGAGACTGCCTCAAAGAGACGCGTCGAAATAATGTATCACATTTGGAGATCTTGTAATGTGAGAGCAATGCCAGTCAATTGTGATGTTAATTGCACCCAATAAATTACAAGATTGTTTGACAAATCATCTCAGGAATAGCATCCACTGCCTGTATGAGCTTCCTCAATATTTTTTTCCACCACATTCATGTGTCTGTCGTGGGAATTTGAGATATAAACAAGGAATGCCCAAGTGAAATGTGAAGAAAATGCGCGGCGTCTTCAATCACACAGCGCTCTGTGTCTGCACACTTCTTAACACTGTGCTATCGTAAAAATTAAATTGACCACAAAATTGTCATTTAATCAGTGTTGAATCATCGTGTAGTAGTCTACTGGGTAAAAGATTACTTTTTAATTAAGTCTCATGGCCTTATCGCTGTCGTTGCATCTTCGCGCTGTACATTGACTCTGCGTACGGGTAATTAAAACAGTAATAAGGAGTCTTGGGTGGGCAAACGGAAATCAAGTGTTCATTTCGAAAGGAGAAAACTATTTATAAATGACGTATGCACATGTTGTGTAGTGAAACTAGTGGCGCTATGAGATTTTTTTGGGTGAAAATAAATTTGGTCTTTGTATGGATTTAATAGAATATTAATAGCAATGTCAATATTAAATTTCTCTTGATTTTTTTCTTGCTCTTTTCAAGTGAAAAAATTGGGGGGAACCTTTTGAAGTGCATGTTACGTGTATATTTGGATGCCCAAAGTGTGATCATGCACTTGGTGGCACGGAGAGAAAGGAAGAACAACAAATACTCAACACGGCGATTGATATAAAAATCTAAATAACGTGAAAGCAAATGAAATTGAACTAAACTAAATAAACATCGTGCCCAAAAATCTCTCTTTATTGCGCCCATCTGAAAGGGTGGAAAAAAAATGGTTGAATTGTTTGTCTCAGGCAAATATTAGAGATGCATCGCGTGTTCAATTTTCACTGAATCACCAACATCTGCATCATTTTTGAACTCCTTCACCATCTGATTGTTTGGGTGGGTGCTCTTGAGCTTGTGCGTCGTCCCATTAGTACGTAAGTGAGGAAAATTGAAGATAAATAATTTTTTTTCATAGAATAACGAATGAGAAATTGTCAGCTACATCTGTATTGAATCCATTCTCAACTGCCTCTCGGGCAAACAAGGATAATTGTTAGTTAACTCCTAAACGACGGCGTTGGACTTCCATTGTTACATTCGTTCTTGATTCCAATTTCCAACGTCAACTTCAACACTCCCTGGAACACTCATTTAACGAACAACAATCGGCCTGAATGGGAAGATGAAGAGCAGGGTGAGGAATAAATTACGTCTTCGCCATTCTTTTGATTCGATATTTCACTCAATGCTGAATGGTTTAATTGTATTGATGGCGAACAGGTTTATATTACCTTTTTTCTTCACCTTTTCTCCATTCACGTTCAAATCGCATACTTCAGGTGAATGTGCCTCACTTAATTTTTCTCCAAACTTCCTCATCTGTCGTCGTTTTCTTTTCCCATTCTTTTAGCATATCATGTCGGACAGCGCATAAAAAGGGGGGAATTTTATATTTTAATTCATCCCAGTGAAGGTGAAAGAATGTTTTTTCTCCGTGTGCCGTGTTTCTTAATGGGATGTGATGGTGCATCTCAGAAAATCTACACTCCAAATTGCTCCCGATTTGTGTGTAAAGAAGCCCCGGAGTATTTTATTGCTCTTTTTCTAACGTCCTCTTCTTCGTTGTTCTAATCAATCACGTTGGAATATATCTAATAGTTTCGTGTCAGACGAAAAGTATCATATCAAATTGAAATGTTACAATTTCAATGCGCCCCGTGAGAGGTCTCGAAATGATCTTTGAGGCCACAAAACACTCCTCAATAGATTAATCTCTATCTAAACTCACTCTTTGCTTCATGTCCATTCCATTTACAATGCGTTGCAATTGCAATTCACTTGGTTTCGTGTGGATTATGATATTCAGTCGTAATTGAGAATTCTCGTCACGCCTAATGTGATTCTAATCCAAATACATGCTTTTTTTCTGCAACTATTTCACATGATATAGGATTTCTGAGTCGCTTTTTCCCTCCTATTTTCACGGCATAATTTGGAACATCCGTTGACTATTAAACTCTTTATGTTCCGTAGATTTTTCGCATTTCTCTCTTTTCTGCTACAAATTAAATGAGTTTATCTCTTGGCTATAGTGAAATCTCTTTCTTAGAGCATTTATGAGCTAACATGGCGAATTTGAAATGCAAATTTTTATTTCATTGCATGGCAATTTCCCCGCTGGCAAAATATTAATATCTCTATTTGACCGTTATGAAATGCATATAAGAAATTAAATGACTCTTTTATACAGTAGTTGCTAAGAAATTCCTCTCTTTCTAATCTCAATTTAAACACCACAAAGTATTCTATTAATTTATCACACATTTAGCCAAATCTTAATAGTTAAAGAAAAGAGAAATAGTCACTCTATTTCATTTGATTAATACAGTGAAATGGGTGGAGGAAATATTCAACAGGAGTTATCGCAGGTCTTTTAATGCGATTTATCAAAAGCATTATAATGCAAAGGGGTCATAAATCTTGAGCGTTAAAGAGGGAAATGCATTAGGAATGCTCATTAATTTCAATCGACGGGTCGAATAAGTTTGGGAATATCGGGCGAATAAAAATATTGGTGATTAATAAATCATTTTATCTTAAGTGAGTTATCTTAAACTGTTATTAATCGAGAATGCCTTTGGGTGAGTGAGGAAGTTTCTCCTGCTGGTCATCCAATTTCTTCGGTCAGGAAACACCATATAAGTATCCACTTAATCAACCAAAGAGCCCCTATATTTTGGTTGGGCGAGAAAACGCCTTATCGATTGAAAAATTTGGAGGGTGTATAATTATTTTTGGTTAATTCCAACTGCCGAGGTTTTGTGCCCTTGTGCTAATTGAATTATCGCGTAAAAATCCATTGTGAGGATTGTGAGTCTCTCGTCCAACAACATTAAACATGGCAAAGTCGGTTTAATTTATGATCCGTAATCCGATGATTAGGTCAATATTTATAATCATGCCAAAAGAGTTGCTTTTAATCGTGCTGCACCGAAATTTATGGGCTTGTGTTACAAAAATGAAGAAAATGTTGAATTTTAAAAATGTTCACGTGGCCTTCGGAGAAAATGGGCTGGAAAGACGGTTGACGAAGGGCCCACATGTTTCGCCTATTGCTAAATTATTCAATGGTCGACGTGTTGTGTCTAATTTGATTGGCCATTTGTATTAATAAGCCTCACCGATGGATGTGTTTCTCGCAATTTAGCATATATAAAGAATATTCTTCACAATTGCTTCAAACATGTATGAAGTGATTTGAGACAATCAAACGTGTTCCTGGACTTTTGATGGTGTAATTTGTTGTTTAGTGCCTTCTTCATCAATCTGATTTGACAATTTGATTGTAAGTTCATCACTAAATGTTGTGACTCTGCAGCACAATTCAATTGAGATTTATTTATGATGTAATTGAGTTTTATTGAATGGGCACCTCTGTGTGAAGAGACATTTCTATTTCTTCTAGAGAATTTCTTTCGGCGCATGCATAACGGGTCACCAGTTCATTTTGGGTTTATTTCTTTATTGACGAGCATAAGCTGGAGTTTATGGACATTTTGGATTTCTCTACCTCATTTGGCGGCAGATAAGAAGAGTTTTTTTTTGCCAAAATGCCACATGTAAGGAATTCCATTGAGGTAATAAATTTGCTGTGTTCTTTCCAAATTGATTTACAAGGGAGAAAAATGATAAATTTGCAAGACAGTAGCAAATTCCCATATTGATTGTATTTATTCAACGGAGTCAGACAAAAATATTCCCCAAACGATAAATTATTTCACGATGATTTTTGTGGGGATTTTTGATTGCTGTGGCTTTAAATGTACACAACAAAGAATTCTATCTTATATTCCACGCGATGTGTCATTTTAATGAAGGAGAGAACAAAAAAAAATCCAACAGTTTTTCTGACAGTGCTTGAAGAAGTGTGCAAAAAATTGTGAGATGTGGCGAAGAAAGAGTTTTTTCCAATGACATTTTTCAGCGGCAGAAGAAGAAAAAAATCCACTCGCGAACAAGGCGAAACCTCATGTGCCATATGTGTGAGAAGATTCTCCGGAGTTTTTTTCTGTTTCTTTTGGGTTTTGGGCGAAAGGAGTGTGTTAAATATTTTGTGAATCTCACATTTTGGCTACCATTTGATATCTTTGTTTAGATGTGTGACGGCCTGAAGTCGTTAATGCGGATTTCCACTTTCATTTGCCGTCCGCCAATTTGCTTATGGTACACATTTTCTCTTGGGGGATTTGTTTGGGCAGATGAGGAGCAATTAAAATCGGCCAATTGTGTGTGGGAGGGGGAGGCAAATGGTCGCACGGAGTATTCGGAATGGCAATGCTAGACATCGAGGGGACTGTAGCGTCATGGCATGTGTTTACGGAGTGGTCATTTGCCCGGCCGGAGCGCATCCACAAGGAGATGCCGAAGCCTTGACTAAGTGACATAATGGCTGGGAAGTGATTGGGTGATTAATGGAGAATGTGGGAAATTCCTCGTGTTTCACTAATATGCGCGTGGCTTTATGCTGTCTTACATCATCTTCCAAAAGAAGTGGCTGAAAAATGTTGTTTCCTTGCCGCTTCATTTTGTATGACTGAACAATTAGATCATTCTCAACACTCCCCGATATCGATAATCCAATAATGTTGTTTTCTACCATTGAGGCAAATAAATCAATGAGCTGGAAGAGTGCGTAAAAAGGCAATAATTCAAACAGTAAGCAAAATGTTTTGACCTTCCATGAAATTCAAAGAGTGCGGAATGGATTTTACTCATGAATTCTTCGCTAATGATTTTTTGCTATACCTTTGCCTGTAAATTCATATTGAAAAATGTGAATTCGTTGTGGGTGGCCTTTTGGGTCAATGACACAGTTTTTTTTCCGCAATAGAAACATCTAATTGTTTCCTACTTTGCAATATAATCACTCCACAAATTGCACTGTGATCTCTTCTCTTGTCGGCACTTCTAATTGATTTGGTGAAAATTAGAATCAGCAATTAGTGCGTGAGATGTTATGGGTCATTTTATCATCAGCGATAGAGTCGCGTAAATTATAGAAAAGAAAAAAACCATCTAAAAATATTCATGTTAAAATGACAAGCTGTCTGGTTTGGATAGGACAGAATTATGTTTCACACGGATCGCGAATATTTTGCGAAACCTCAAATGTAAATAAGACTTAATTTTAGATTAAAGACAAACACATGAAATTCATCAATTAATTTTTCTTCAACACATTCTTCTCTAAATCTCGTCTCCTCTTTTTACCGTCTGACAGATAAAGTGACTAATCTCATTAAGTGTCTCCTTGTCGTGAACATGAGATAAGATTACTTGATAATTTCGATTGGTGGAAAATTTCACTGCTAAAAATTTCTGCCGTCCAATGTGAATGTGTAAACATAATTCTCAGAATTAAGTCCCTATCATTGGGTTTATCGAACTTCTAATTTAGTGAAACCGGTTAATCTTATAATGTAACATGGTCTGATAATATTTGTAAAGATTTTGCTACCACATAAAATATAAAATGCAACTACAAGATTGTAAAACCGGAAAATTAGTTTTCCATACGCAAAGGCTCGTTAACTTTCGCAATGCAATGTATATTTTCAGAACTTTCTTATTGACTGGTGGCAAATTTTTTTTCTCCTACACTATTGGAACATGAATGAGTTTGTCATAAGTCTCTAATGGTTTCGTCCGAAGCGCTCAGTTTATGAATTATAGGTGCGTGTGTCTGAAATAGAGTCAATCCTTGAGTCTCTTAACACTCAACTCACTCGTAGATTAATTGTCGTAAATCAGCGGAAAACACACGACAATTCGCTCGCGCGGGAATTAATGCATTAGTCTCGAACACGGTGGCTTTTTGGCGGGACGGAAGTTGGACTGTTTTTTTTCTCTCCTCTTCTTCTCGTCTGACCAGCAAATGTGTCGTGTGTTTCTGTCTCGCTCTTGTGATTTAGGGTAATTTTAATTCTATTTGGATTTCTCCTCTTTATTTGTGTCTTTCATCTGTGAAGTCCAAAGTCAATTTTTGTCAGCACGAGTGAGTCAGAAAGAGTCCCTAATGTGCGCGTGGTTTTCTCTGGTTTGGCGCTCTTTCTGCGACTTAACCATTTGAGCCAATTGAATTCCGTGGAAGAGATAATTCGCAATTGAACAACGGCGCATGAAGTAAAAATTCATAGAGTTGTTTTTTTGTGCCGACTTGGTGATTTCTCTCGAATGTTTGGGAATTTCCATGTGGAATTCGGATGTGGTCTTCACTGTATTCACGGGTTCAGTGCTGTTTATACTCATTTCAATTCATTCAGAAGACTTCAGGGAGAGTGATTGCGGAGAGAGAGAAAGAGAGAGATGAAAGAATAGTAGGTGTTGTGTCTGTTTCTAGTTCTTCCCGCTGTGCGAAAGAAAAGCTTGTCTGGGGGTGGAATAGAGGCCACAAAAAGAGTTTATAGAGAAGAAAATATTTGGCTCAGACGCACATCCAGGTTCCGTGGGTGATTAGGAGAAAAGATTTTCCGCCTTATCGTGTTAATGCACGTGAAAAGATCTCAATATTGCCAAGGCAATCAGTGTGAAACATGAAGTGCAATAAATAACGATGGAGCGGGAGGATCAGCCTCTTCTTAGCATGGAAAGTGTGCGTGTGTGTGTGTTGTAAGATGATGATTTCAAGTGGGAGTTAATAAATAATAAAGAAAATGGACACAAAACACACTTTTCACGCAAGTTGGTCGCAGTGGTGAGAGAAAATGACAGGATTTTATTACCAAGAACAGCACCACACGGAGTTCTATTTTCTCTATCTAAATGAGATATTTTAATATCGCCACTTTTTGCATATGCTCAGCCATAAAGCGTATATTTTTAGAGATAAATCTCCGGAGGTTCACCTGCAATTTGTATCACACTGAATGATTCTCTAATCAGGCCATTAAGTTAGATGATCTCGATGTGAAATCGAAGGCACACCTGTAATCTCTCACACTGGATCACAAATATGCTAATTAACTCGCAGCTTCTTGCTATACATAAATGAATGAAATCAGTGTGTTTTTTCTACACTTATCTTGTCTGATGGGAGATCTATGGTGATGATTTGGCTGTGAGAGCGGCAAAAGAAAAAAAAATTGGACTCATGTGGTCAAGTCTCATGAGTGTGAATTATTGAAATTGATACAAGTGTGAGACGTTTCATGAGGGGGTTTAAAGGAGTTCCAGTGAAATAAAACACATGCCAAAATGCTGTAAAACAAGTTCTGTGAACTGTGAAATTTTAGTTTCCTCTCCAAAGAGGAGTTGAACATCGATAAAAAGCGCAAAATATTCATATGCTATACATCCCATGTTGGTGGCATGGCCAAGAACAATGCGGACTATCCGCCGGTGTTCAGGGGTGGAGACAACTTTAGAGAAGAAAATTTCCTATCGAGACACAACAGAAAACTTCTGCGGACGAAATGAAATTTACGATGACACAAAAGTGATACATTTTGACTGGGATGTCAATAAATTTTCTACAATTACAGCTCCACTGATGCTGAAAGTGCCTCTTGGGGCGAGATGATCTCTGAATTCTGAATGGCGGGAATGTGTTAAGGGGAGAAGAAGTTTGCACGAAATAATGAGAAAGAATTTCCAGTTCAACTAATGAGCGAGCAAAGGAGAGTTGGCAAAAAGATTCCGAATGCCCATTGAATTTTATTCATTCAATTCATACGTTTAAATGTCTGGTCCACTCTAAAGTGCTACACGTATGCATTTTATCGGACTCTCAAACAGCGCTGGGGAAACGACAGAGAATTGTCGAAAATTTGAACTTTAGAGTTGTTGATGTAAATGAAATATTATGATGATGTGACCTTCTGTTCGTCAATAATATAAATTTTTGCCCAATTCTCCGTGCCATTTTGGTATAATGTGTGCATTGAAAGATTCAACAATTCTCGCATGAAGATAGCCCCGCGGGGAAATTAAGCATAATTTCTTGAGTCCGCGAAACCTTGCCGGACTGTCTAATGGTGCTTGCGAAGAAGATATTGATGAGTGAGTGATTTTAATTGGTCGATTGGCATTCAGCAAAGTGATGATCAAGGTGGATGGCCAGAATAAATAGTCGTTTGGGGGATTGTGAAGTGTGCCGGATGGAATTTAATTAGGGGGAGACCAGTTGGGTCAGTCAATAAATAAAATGTTGAAGAAGAAGAGAGTCTGCATCAATTAAATTTATTTATATATACTCCGCAGAGGAGAATCCACCTATCGTCGGTCGATATTCTCTGACCATCGCGCGTCTTTTGCTAAACTGAAAACTCTTTGGCAATTTTGTACAATTATCAAATTAAATTTCAGTGGGAATAACATGAGAGATAATTTAAGGACACATAAGATAAAATGGAGCTTAATAACTGTTTCATGTCAACCGTCACTTTTTGTTTTGTGCGGGATTTCTTTCTCACTTCTTTCTCTTGTCTGTTTAAGGGTATATTTTGGGCACAATCTTGAAGTTTTCGGCACTGTGTGTCTCTTAAGCCAGTCAAGAGACAATTTTTCACTTAATTCACAATTATGCCAAAATTAATCACAATTTTTGTCATTTTCGTGGCGCGTTACTTAAAACAGAGCTGACAGGGACATGAAGTGCTTGTTGCTCTTAATGTGACACTGTCCGGGAGCCATGTTAGACAAGTTTAAACAATGAAGTTCTTATAAAGTGCCTGGAAAGTCTGAAATTGTGAGGAAAATCTCTCAGTATGGAAGCTCTTGTGATGCGGCAAATGCTCTTAAAATTTATATCTATTTTTGTTGTGCTTACAATGATGTTATGTTTGTGCAGGAAAAGTGTGAACTTTCAGTGGAATTGCAGTGAAATGTTCCATTTCACGTTAACCTAGAAATGGTGTTTGTTTTGGGTGTTTATATTATTTTCTCTGACTTATTTTGCGTGCCAAACATTTTATGCTTTATCAATTTTGGATTTTGTACCCCCGAAATTGATCTGCCAATCAATTCACGAGAGCGGAGTTAATTTCACCTTTGTTAAGCTTCTCGCTGAAATCATCAACACATGGAATCAATAAAGATATGTTTTCTATATCTGAATTTCATGGAAAACCACTTTTATTGATTTGCGAATTAATTCACAAACTCATCTCCTAAACCTGCAGACTTACACTGAATCCCTCGTGATAATCCATCGTAATAATTGGCACAGGGATTAAGAGCTTCCTTTCATCACTTGCAGTTTCGCAATTGTTTAATACTTAATAACCTTTCTAGCTCAGAGAGAAACAGTGCAAAATTATGGGAAGAGAGAAAGAGTAATTTGAAAACTTCTTAATTAAACCCATTTCTTTCTCAATCTAATTGAGATTCTCTTGAAAATGTAGAGAAAATCGACAAACTGTATTCATTAATATCACTTATAATTCATTGGATTTCATCGAAGAATCTACATTGAATGATACAAATTGAAAGTGTGGAAATCTTCAGACTTTGCTCATGTTGCACTATTAATTGATTGATTGGCCATTCGTGAAATTTTGTGCAGTGAGTTTCGAATCGATAACCTCACAAGTGAAGATGAAAAAGGGGAGAATGGAAAGAGTGGGCAAAACTTATTGAATTGGCAAAGTTTTCTATAAAGTTTTCCCAGTGAAAATTGCTACTTAAAGTCTCCATTTGCTGTGCAAATGCATCATATGGTCAGATTGCTATGTATTTGAAAGAGAGAAGACTTTCCTAAGTGTGTGCAAAGTGTAAAGATCCCATTAAATATTATGTGTACATAATCGTAATCTGTGTCGAAATGGTGGTTCAGTGCCAAAAATCTGTAAGACTGAACGAACGTATAGAAAATTTCTCAGTGCTTTGGCGCTATTTTTTCTCTTCCGTACAAGGAAAGGATCTCTGATGTGAAGGATGTGAAATTTCATGTAATATTCAAGAATATATTCTCAGAAGAAGCCAGAGTTGGAAGCAAAGCATTGGCGTTTTGCTGAATGCTGGATTTTCTGATGTAGAAGATTCGACCATAAGCTAACCTTTCTCACAATTCGACTCAAATAGTGACAAGAGCGAGCAATAAGAGTTATCATGTAACATGCATTTATTGTAATTTGTGATGAAGAACTCTTGTACTTCAATTCACTTTTATCTCGCATTTCTGCTCGCTTCATTTCTCTTCTCTCTTGAGATGAGACACAATAATCATTTGCACGCAAGATTTTCCTTTTTCGCTCGCAATTCCGAAATGAAAATGGTGCAATCGTTCATTAGTAACATTATATCAGTTTCTCTGTCTGCTTGCTTTTTTTATTCTGACACTCTTTATCAATAATTATACACGTTCTGGTTGGGAGAGTGAACGAGAGATTCTCACACATTAATGTTCACGGGGAAAATCGATGAATATCATGAGTTTATCTAAGCTGGCAATATCGCTGTGCGAGTGGAAGAGACAGAATTAAGCCATAATCTCATGATATAATCTGTTAAAGAGGTTGAAGAGGTGATGTGAGATGGTCTTTGGGTAGAATTCTTCCAATTCTTCAGGTTGACATTCTGAAGATGCTCTTTTGCGTTTGTCAACGCACCGACAAATCTCTCCTCACCGTTATAATTAATGCATTTAATGATGTATAATTTTCCATCCTACACCGAAATCATTGAATCTTCATTGGTCTTTTTACTGGCAAATGTGCCACTAATTAACGATGAAAGCCACCGAAAATTTACACAGACTTTTTAGCTAATCCATTCTCTGAGTTTTTCACTCTCGAGACTCGCACGAGTTACATAGAGAATATATGAATAAATTATGGGGTGAAGAGTGAAAATGGTTAAATTTTCACCCACTTCCAACTTTGTGTAATGAAAGATGTCTTTCCCGACAAAAGGCCCTTTAAATGGGATTCACATTAAAATCTCTGCCCAGATATTGTACAAAATTGTCCATCTGTCGGAGTCATTAATCGTGTGAATGGCTTGTAAATAGTAATCAAAGAATAGCGAGAATATTGACGAATGGCTTTATCGAATATAAAGAAAATAAATACCTTGGCATGGGGTGAGCGCTCATGAGAGATACAATAAAAATGGTAAAATGCCGCTTTTACAGCTTCATTGTCTCCCAATATTCTCTATCCCTTCGAGACTCTCTAAATTCTATCGATATTTCACGAGATTCAACCATTAAGACAAGTTCTGGAAGTCTTTTGGGAGTGTTTTTCTTCATTGTCGTAATAGGAGGAAAAAAAGAGGGAAGTTCATCTGAATTCCCATATGATATCACTCTCGAATCATTTACCCACTAAATTGTGTTCCTTTTGCTCGCTTTTCTCTTCTGCCAATATGGGGAGTTTCTCGCTCTCTCTCGAGAATTCACATGTGAAAACGCTTTTAACTCTATGAACGAATGGCAATTTCTCAGGAAGAAGAAGGCATAATAAATAAATTGGTGGAAATAAATTTTTGTTCTGCAAATGACACATTTTACCAAGCATTTTGCAGATGTATTTAATTTTTGCTCTTCAGTGCAATTAATTGCAACATTGCCATTAATTTATTCCCGCAGTCAATGTTCTCGAATGTGTGGCTAATATAGAACATGAGTTGGAACAATGTGCATTAATTGGTGTTTGAGTGTTGATGATGCATCCGAAATTGGTTGTCTGTTTTTGGATAATTTCTCGTTATGGGCATTAGCAATATTCACTACTAAAACAATTAATTTGTATGGGAATATAAGTAGAAAATCCTCTCAAAGGCAATGAGAGGACTTTGTCAGATGAATCGCTGTACTTTGTCCTTTCTCTGTGATTATGTGGGAAATGTGTTCTGAGGTCATTCATGACAGAGACTTTGATATTCTAGATTTATTCCTCCCTTTCACTCAAACTCCTCAGTGGCCCAGGAATAATCTCCATGCGAGAGGGTGGTTTTGAGTGACTAACAAGAATCTCTCTATTGTTGTGAGGATTCTCCATGATGATTTCGTGGGGAGACAGTGAGAAAAGAGCACGAAGTGGCATGAATTGATGATGACTCACGATGAAGTTTATGTACAAATTTGGCCAAAATCACAGACAAACAATTCGCCTATTTGGCAGTGTTCCGTGGCCAAAGTAAGAAGAGAAGAGAAAGTGATTTTCAGACAAGGGATGATGATGACACTAAAGTTTTATGCGATAATGATGAACTTTATTCATCGCCACGAGGAATTCCTATTTGAAATTTGCCGTTTTATTTATTGCCAACCCTCCTTTTGCTGGCGCAAAAAGCGTAATTATATGATTTTCTGAGTTGGGGGGAAAAGCAGGGATGATGAGTCAATTGAATTTGCTAACGCGAGGGGAGAAATCGTGGAAGGATGCGGAGGCTGAGATTATGTAATTGGAGGTTCTGCATATGAGCGTTAAGGGCGATCGTTGTTCATACCTCGTGTTTATTCAATTTAATGTCATTTTAATGTTTACCCATTTGAGCGACAGTAGCATTTAGCTTTGTGTTATTATTTTTGTAATTTCAATTAGATTGTCCCTCAGTAGCTAATTCTGCATTAATACCGCATAATTTAAATAATTGCTGTACGTCTTGAGGCGAAAAATGCCGTGGAATCATGTTAAACCACTTTGAATCGTTTTAGGTTTTTTTTTCTATCTGAGAGTGTTTTTTTCTCTCTAATATTCTTCTCTCTTTCGTGGAGTGTTTCCCAACTCGAGGCTAATTTGTTCTCTATCTTCGGGCAATGTTAGTTTACAATCTAACACAGTTGTGTCTTCTTACACACTCTGGAAGAGAAATGCTGCTAATTGTGCGCACTAAAGACTTGTATATTTCTCCTTTTAAAATAAACTACCTAACAGTACAGTTGAAGGACATAAGAATTTGACCATAATTGCTTTCTTTTCTCCCAAAATATTTGATGCATTTATTTTGGAGGTTGTTAACCAATTATTGTTGATTGGTGAGGCGACAGAATGGAGAGAATTTCGGTGGTTTTTCTTTTGTGTTAATCAAATCAACAAATATAATCCGGTGAAACAAAACAGAATATATAGAGCCAATTGATGGTGTGAGAATTTTTATCACGAGCCTGTCATGGCTTCTAAATTTGGCTGATCACTGGGCTTTCAGATGCACGATCGCGTGAAGATTTTTCGTCGCGCCTGTCCATCACTTGAATTATTTCCGCTGCAGCGCTCTAATTGAACAATGAGTGTGATTTCTTCGTGGCTCTTTCGAAGGAACATCAAAAGCCACCCACAATTTTCCCAGAAGATGCCTTCTCAACGGGGGGCTTTTCACACATCGTAATCACGCACATTTTAAATACCGAGGGGATCTGTATAGAGTGAAAGATTAATTTCCCAAGTTTCACCCGAGCAAATTATCGCATATTTCTGAGATCAAAACAAACACTGAGTTAATATATTTGACAAGTTGTGCAACTTCACAAAGTTTTTCAGATGTTTTCTCTGATGAAAGTTGAACACTTTTAAGGTGGAAATGATGTGGGATTAACCCCTTGGCTGAGTCACTGAAAAATTCCTCTCACTTGCAAATCATTCCCGAACAGAGAGAAAGAGAGAAGATCTCAATTGCATTGTCGGGTGAATAAAAATACAACTCACAAAGTGGTAAATTCAATTGAAAAGGTATAAATTTAATAATGAAGAAATATGTTAGTAAGAGTTGAAACTTTACCGGTGAACACTAAAACCATCACAATCACTTGCTTCATTGTGGACTCAATGTGTGTGATTCTTCAGCAAAAGTAATCCTTGTTCCAGAGACAATCTGGAATGTTGATGGATAATTAGGGAGAAATTCCCTCTCAGGTAAATCTCCTCCCGTCTTGTATTCCTCTGCACGATGTCGTGTTCCGGAACTATGTGTAAAAGTATTTTTTTTTTATTTAAATTGGATGTTCTCACTCCTCAGCCAAACACTTCACAAAATACACCGTGTGAATATTTTTTCGCGTGAATCGCCAGAGAAAAAAATCAATTTACAAATCACTTTCTCACTCTTGTTGTACTTCTAAGCCACTTTGGCGAAAATTTATTGCCTCTTCTTCTTCTTGAGCGCGGAAGGGGGATTTTTTTTTCCACGAAGAGACACGCGGGATGCCTCAAAATGGAAAGTGTGGCACAAATCTCTCTGTGGTGGTTAAATTGCCCGAGATCACGTAACTTTTCCTCCCCACAGCACTTCACCCACCGGACTTATCAATTAAACTATCGCACACTGTTAATTTCCATCGCACCAATTTCTCTGCTATCAGTGCTCTCGAATTCAGTTGATAATTCTTGTCTGGTGGCAAGTAATTAAGTCACACTGTGTGCGAACGTCTTGGGCACAACAGAAGCTCTCTTTTCGCTTGTGTTTTTTTTTGGCCACTCTTCTGTGAATGAACTTTTTATGGGTGTATTTTTATTTTTTTGTTCCTTCCTCGGGATAGCCGATGTTTTGATGCCGTCTACTTCGCCTCCATTGCTCCTGGCCGTGGAGTGGAAGGAGAGCGTGCTTTCCCTGAAATTTATGCGAATAGGGATTGCCGCCCTATTTTTTCTTTGCTTCTTTCACTCACTGGAGACTGTCGAGTGTGTTTCGTTTTATAATGCTATAGTGTGGCAAAATATTAGGAAAATCAATGGTACAATTCACAACACATCACAATTCACGTACAATCGCCCGGGCGACGGTGTGATAATCGCGCGTGTGAGAGTCGAGGAACTCCTCGCGTCCGTTCTCATGTACGTTCAGACAGCGACTAGTGCTGTGCTTGGAGGAGAACTCCGACCAGACACACCACAATTCATTTTCAGTTCGAACGGGCCACAGAGAGACGCCGCGTTCCACTGGTTGATTACGGCTTAATACACTCTGTGTGACGTGCAAGAGGTGGATGGCTGCGGATAGGTGGTGTGAGGTGCACACAGATCCGATGATTTCTGCATCAAATAAACACCCGATGCTTATCGGGATATTATGGCTGGTGGAGGAGGAGGACCATGTGGTTGTGCTACATGCGCTCCCAACCGACTGGCACACTTTTACCTGTCTCACGCCGAGTTCTGTGGTCCAAGGCTGCGCCACAATTGGGGATTCCGGGCGGATACACACGGAGGGAGATCTGCCTGAGACACAAAATGTCTTCAGGAGGAGGAAATCAATCACACGGCCACAAATTTCAACCAAAACTCCAACGCCAGTGAAAATCATCTCATATTCCTTGGCAATCTGTGCTTCACAATTTTCTGGCCGGGATTTGGGATCAAAGATTCCCTGACTGGAATTTTAAGTGGACGAGAAAATCTGGATCCTTTATTGCTTTCTCCACCAAAATGCATCGCGTATAACTATTGAGATATTGATCTGATATAGCAGTCCATTTACATATTTATCACACACATTCGTATACACTCAACGCATATTTGACTGGAGTAAATATCTGATAGTGGAATATTTGCTCTTCCCTGTTTAATTACACATCCCAGTTTGGAACTGACAAATAGTTGGATTTTCGCACTGTTAACTCAACTTTTGGACAAATGCCTACAGGCCAACACGAATTGATAGTTGACTCCCAGGTAAATGTGGAGCGCATAAAAGCCGATATTGTGCAATCGCTGGCTTGAGTCTGTGTGTAATTGATACTTATGGAATTCGATCTATCTCGAGATTAAATAGCGCGTACAATTAGCGATGGGAATTTTTTATTCTCTTAACATTCTTCTTTTAATACTTATGTGGGAACTTTCTGACCGGCGTTCACGCAAGAGATTTGCACGAAAATACATAAGATTGTATGTTTTGATTGGGTTTATTAAGGGAGGAACAGCAAATGTTGTAAATCGATTTTATTTGATTGTTTTAGCAAAACTCAAGAACGCTACTCGATATTTTGTGGCTCATTGAAGTAGTGGTTAACAATAGAAACTTCTTAAAAGTGATCACAATCAATCCGTTTATCTTATCTCTACATTTCCGACACTGTATATAATTCCCTCTCGAGCTGCGCTGCGAAATTATAGCCTAACATTTCCAGTTTCACAGAGTAATGCATGACTTTTACCACCGCAAATGATCACTTTATTTAACATGAGTCACTAAAGATAGCAAATCATTTGCAATATATCCTCTAATTTATTAATTAATTCACTATTTGCTTGAATAATTTCAGTGTTTGTCGTATAAACTTGAAGTTGGACGCGTAAATTAAAAATATTGACTCTTTTATTTGCTCGATCTTTAAGCAAATAGTAAGAATTCTGGTGTTCCATTTGAATCATTAAGGTTTGTTCGCTACTTTTCGCTTCATTTGAATACTTAATTACATTTTTTTTATTGCGTTACTCTGCGGCGGTCTTGTGAAATGTGGTGGATTTAGGGCAGTTAATGCTCAGGAGATCTCTATTTCACCTCAACATGATTATGATTGATATTTGTCTGCGCATGATAATTCCATAATTGTAACACTGGAGGGTTTTTCACAGAAAACACACACGTACTTCAGAGTAATAACGAAATGTTTGTATTCTGTTGAGTTTGTCCTAAATAAGTCCTGCATTTCCAGGACAACATTGTGGATTTTTGTCGAGCCTTGAGGGATCCTTTGCGACAATTTACAATGTTTCTGCACCGTCGAGGAAAATCCTTTGGGAGAGATAGAGCGAGAGAGAGAGAGAGAATGAAATTCCACTTTGGTCTATTTCTCCCAATTCAAGCAATGTTTCCATACATCCTTCTTTTTTCCGGGTGTAAAGACAAACAAACAAAAAATACTCGTCTATCTCTTGGTGTGCAAAGAGGATGCATTTTCCTTGCAGGTACGCAAAATCAACATTCATTCTCAATAGATTTTGCCAACCGAAGAAGGGAATCCTATTCTATTTCACGCTATTTTCCTTTGCTGCATTGTAACGGCTTGGCTATTCACTTAGAGAGAGAGTGTTGGAAAATATCCTTTCTGCACGGGAATTTCACTTTTGCCACACAATTACGCTAAACAATGCAGAATTCTCCGTGGATATTGAAGAAGGATTTTCATCCACTCAGAATTGTTTCGATGTAATTAATTTTAGAAGGATTTATTTCACACCACAGAACACGTGTGACAATGCAATTCCTCGTGTGAATCCTGCAGCAGATCCTCCGTGTATTCTTCTCTGAAATAAGCTAGAAACAGGCTAATATTGACGCAACTTCTTTGGGACAAATTGCTTCCTCATTCTTTGAACTGACTTCTTTGCCATTTCCATATTTCATTTTTTTCTTTTTTGAATATTTTGCGCTTTTCGTCCGTCTAAAGTTTTCTCCCTCATTAATAATTTTATCTCTTCGTACATTATTTAAGTGCCAAATGAGTGCAAGAGTGTGGAAAAAGTACCATTTGTCGAGGATGAAACATTTCTTTATCGCAGCGAGCGCCAAATGAGTGGCGAGGGTGGTTGAAATGGATGTAAAAATACATCGAAAAATTTCCGCAGCACAAGTTTGAGAATTGTGGGACAGCACACGGTGGAAAAATGATGCTCCAAGCTGTTGTTGGGTGATGAATTTATTGTTTATGGGATCGCCAGACAGAGAGTCATTAGCATCAATTGCATCTTTCCTCATTTTCACCCAACAACTATGGAGATTTATTTATGAAATTTGACGAGTGCTGTTGCTGTGGTGATTAGAGATTTGGGTGAAGGTCCTCATCTAATTTTCACTCCCACACAATGCCACAGAGAGACTCTCTTCCCGCCCAGACTGCGTTGGGGGAAATTGAGCATGAGTGAGATGTGTGACAGTGGGCAATTCTGGAGGCTGTTCTCGGCAATCAATCAATTTTCCCGTGCCTGAAAATTGACAAAACCTCAAATAGTGCATCAGTTAGACTCCTCTGTGGAAAAACCCCTTCTGCATTCCATTTTTGCCGCCCGCACAAAACGTCGAGTGAGACAAAGTGCCATTTTCCCAATTCTGGAGGACTTTTTATATGAAATGTCCAAATTTTATACTGTGATGGTCTTTATTTAAAATTCTCCGAGAGTTTTCCCATTTGGGAGATTATGTGGCCGAAGAAGACGTTATAATATATTTCTCTTTGACGACTTACTCGCGCTCCCATCTCCAAACTTGGAGGAAAGACGGGGAAAATGTGTGGCTGTTGAAGAAGGAGAATCACTCTTTAGAAGTTCTATACGAAGAATGAAAGAAAAATACTCTTGAGAAGTCATATCCTTCTATTTGGCTCGCGAGATGAGAGTGGAGGAAAAAAGGGAAAAGATGAGGAGTTTCCAAAACTTTCGTCTCTCGTGTGTGGGTCCTGTCCGAAAACACCACCCACTCACGCCACCCTCTTCTTGGCAACTCTCCCCGTAATCCACCCACACACTGATCGCACTATCTCGCAAGAGATTTTCCTTAAGACTCAATAAAATTCACAGTCATCCCATTAATATTTCCACTCTTTTATTTCCCACCATAATTTACTCTCCCACTTTTGCACTTCTTTTTTCGCAAGAGTCCGAAAATACAGCGTAGTTTTTACATCTTTAGACGAGTTTTAATGAGAAAATTCAGTGTGCAATCTTTCACCGGTGAATCCCAAAAGGACGAGAGTTTCCATCGCTGTCAGGAGACAATTTATCGGACAACCAAATTAGGACAATGAAGAGTCCAATGTGATTAATTAACTTTGGTGGGAAATATCAAAGAAATGTCCCGTGAAAATATATCGCACAATTAAAGATGAAAGACTTTTGGACATGTGGTGAGAAGAGAGTGACTTTATAGTCACTCAAATATGCAGTAAATGGAGCAATAAAGAAAAGACCAGCATGTTGACTTGTAATCTGGACATTGATGAGTTTTTGATATGGAAATACTCGTAAATTTTCAAGATGTTGATGATTTATAATGATTTCTCAACAGGAATTCTTCAAATTGCTCTTATTTAACCATTTAAATTTTGCCGCTTTCAGAGGCGAGAACACACGGTGTGGGTTATTATCAGTTCTCCACGGACGAGGAGGAGCGAGCCAAGCAGCAGAAGGAACTGGAAGTTCAGCGATTGGCGACTCTGAATGCCCAGAAAGAGCGCGATGAGCAGCGAAAGGCACGCGATAAGATCATCAAGGAGCGTGTGAGGGCGGCAAAGAATCGTCAAAGAGCTCGAATGGGATTGCCACCTTTGGAGGCAGAAGATGAGGAGAAGGCTGCAGAAGAAGACGAGGAGACACTGAAGAGACGCCAGGAGGAGGAAGAGGCGAAGCAGAGAAAGGAAGAGCTGGAGAAGAGAAGAGATGAGGAACGGCAGCAGCATGTTCGACCGTGGGATAAGGAGAAACTCCCTGAAGACGAGCCCAAGGAATGGGTGTACAAGAGTGAGCGCGAGCCCATGAGTCAAGAGCAATGGGTGGAATTGAAGAGACAGGAGAGACCTCAGGAATTCGCTCCGATTGTCGAGGAGTTGCCAAAGTATCAAAACGTCCCGGAAACGAATTACCAGGCTGAGGAATATGAGGAGGAAAGCAAACAGTTGTACTTCACATCGAAGAAGAAGCCTCAACAGCAGTTTAAGAAGAGGAATTACGTTCCTGAACCCCCACCGGAATCTGTTCCAATTAGGAATGAGCTCAGCGATGACAGCGACGATGAGAGTCGCGGGAAGAGAGCAGAAATCGCTCCTCCGGCCACTTTTGACTACTACGGCCCAAGTTCCAGCAAGCAGCAGAAGCGCCAACCAATGTCCGGCATGGATCTCGAGCGCTCCATCGAGGCGGGACTGAAATTCCTCAGGGAGCAGAGCAGCAAGGGTGGGAATAAGAATAAATGGGCAGCCAATTCGGACTACTGAATAAAGTTTTGTTAAGAGCACGTGGCCATGTTCGTTGGCGCAGCATTTTGAATTCCACTATGAAAAGCACTTCAGATGGCGCTTGTGTTGTTTATGATTTCGTTATCCAAATTTATCCAAGGTTTATTTAACCTTGATCTGCAAACGCTCTGCTGAAGCTGAAAAGTCTGTTTCCTCGAAAGATTTGGCCCAAGTGCTAGTTTTTCTGCATTAGAATTCTTCAAGAAGGTATGTGTAACCTTTCTCTTCTAAAATATCAGTCGTTCACTAAGTATCAGACAAGTTAACAAGTATTTTTCATGCCTTATAGGTTATCAGTTGCATGGAGGACGATTTGCTGATCCCCCGACAAAATATCATTCTTTAGAGAATGTTTTCCAGTCTGAGGCACTGAGAGATTGGCCTCGAGTATTTATCTTGCCATAGAACAAAGGAAGGGAGTCATTAGATATATCAAACTGAAGTGAAATGTTGAGGAGTATTATCGCTGGACGACAACTTCTGGGCAGTGGCGGGAGTGTCTTTTTCGGTCCATCCACGAAATTCACAGTGAAATCCACCTCCTGGACATACATAGCGTCCCGTGTGCTGGGCACCAGACCGCACTTGTGCAGCTGTCAGAGTCAAAATGTGCCCCAACCAAAGCGACCACTTCCAGAGAGATTTTGGTATGAGATCAAGACGACAGTGTCTCCATACGCCCGGCTAATGAGGATAGATCGCCCAATTGGTGAGATATTGACCGAATTATGCTTGTCAATTTGTCTGACAGCTTCCCTTGCAGGCTCCTGGCTGCTCTTCTGGCCGTGCGCCTGGGCGACGGGACTGGCAACGGCTCCCGGATGTTGGCCAGACTTGTGGCTGTTGGCTCTGTTTGGCGCTGGAGCGTTCACGATGCGCGGCGCCGGATGCACGATAAACGACATGTGGGATCGGGATATTGATGCCAAAGTGGAGAGGACGAAGAGTCGTCCCCTCGTGAGCGGAGAATTGAGTCAGACGGACGCCCTGGCGCTCCTCGCGGTGCAACTGGGCGTTGGCTGTATTATCCTGCAGAACCTCAACTGGTATTCCGTTGTCCTGGGCGCCAGTTCGCTGGGTCTGGTGGTGATCTACCCTCTGGCGAAGAGAGTCACGTACTGGCCACAGTTGGTGCTGGGCATGACGTTCAACTGGGGCGCACTGATTGGATGGAGTGCCACCCAAGGAGCGGTGAACTGGTCCGCCTGCCTGCCACTCTATGCCGCCGGCATCTGCTGGACCATCATCTACGACACCATCTACGCGCACCAGGACAAAGTGGACGACGCCCTGCTGGGCATCAAGTCAACAGCTCTGCGGTTCGGGGACAAGACGAAGCTCTGGCTGATGGGCTTCTCTGTTGCGATGACATCGGGTCTGACCACTTGCGGGCTGCTGTGCAACCAATCCTGGCCATATTACGCGTCTGTCGCTCTAGTCACGGCTCATGTGGTGCACCAGATCTCCACGCTGAACATCCACAATCCTCAGGATTGCGCCAAGAAGTTCATCTCCAACCACCAAGTGGGGCTTCTGCTCTTCGTCGGGATTCTCTTGGGCACTCTGCTGCAGAATGCCGAGAAGAAAACCCTACCAAAGCCTAAAATAATACACGAAAAGCAGCAGCTCAGCATTCAGTGATCACCGGTGAGTTTTTCTGCTTTATTCGGATTTTTTTTAATGTAGGAAGATGACTTAGTAAAAAATGAAGAGAGAAATATAATTGTGCGTGACCTCGAAGAACCGGTCCAGAGTTCTCTATTTTTGGAGGAGTTAAAATCACGAAAACCATTCAATCATTTTCTAATGCACTCTGTTTATTCCGTCATGAAACAGCAAAGATTTAACATAGGAAGTGAGATTTAATACTGAGACTGAATTCGTTCCTAAATACCTTCGGCAATTATTGTTGTCACTCCTCCGTGCTGGTCTATGAACTGATAAGCTTGAACTTGTTGGTTAATATTTGCGTAATTTGCTGAATTAATGTCTGAGCTTTCTCCCAAATTCAACCGTGGATTCTCTGGCATTTGCGAAGGAGCTTCAACTCCTGCTTCAATACGCTTGCGTCTCTGCTCATCGAGTTTCGCCTTCTTGAGGGCATTCAACTCCTCGGGATGAACAGTCTTGCGGTGGGTGTAGAAATTGGTGGAGCTGTTGAAGATGCGCTCGCAAAAGGTACACTTGTACTGCTTGCTGTTCTCATGCTGAGCCACATGCACCGTGAGAGCTCTCTTAAGCTTAAATGCCCGATTGCAGATCGAACACACGAAGGGCTTCGCATCCGAGTGTCTGGTGAGCTGATGGCGTCGCAGGAGAGACTCCTTTTTTGTCGTGTAGTCGCACACTTTGCAGCTGAAGACGTTGGAGCTGTGCAGGATCATGTGGGACTTCAAGCAGCGATTGTTCATCAGCCACTTGCCGCACTTCTGGCACTGCACCTGATCTTTCTCCCTGGGCTGATGAATTGTGGCCATGTGCTCATTGAGGCCCGTCCTTGTGGCGAATTTCTTCGCGCACACATGACACACGTGTGCTTCGCTCTTGTAGTCTGTGTGCGCGAGCTTCCGGTGCGTGCAGAGGCCGCCGGGTGTGTCATAGACCTTCCCGCAGATGTGGCAAATGAAGTGCTTCCGCACGTCTCGCGGCTGGTGAGAGAGTTTGTGCACTTGGAAGGCGTTCTTCCAGCAAAATCTCCGTGGACACTTGTCGCACGCGTATGGCTTCTCCTCCTCGGGCAGATGTGTCTTCTTGTGGATCTCCAGGAAGCGCGGTCTGGTCACCATGTAGCCACAGATGTCACACCGGAACGCGTCCGGCTGAATATGTCGCACCATGTGCATTATTATTGCTGGATATCGATTGAATTTGGTTGAGCAACACATCACATGTCCCTTCTCATTGTGCACCTTCGTGTGGTGATGGAAGAGATCCCGCAGATCCTTGAATCTCACCTTGTCCTTGTCGCACAAATAGCACTCGAGACTGTAGAATTTGCAGATGAGCATCATCAAGTCTCTGCCTTTGACTTTCAGCAGTCCATTCTCGATGATTTGCTTGGGGAAGTCATCCAAGTTCACTCCTCCTGGCCACTCATCCCAGTCGGACAGGTCCGAGGCTGCGTCTGAGTCGCTGTCATCCTCTCTGAAATCAAATTCTGCAAGCGAGTCGGGAAATCGCTGTTTTGTCTCTTCCACAGAAGCATTGATTTCAGGAATTTCTTGGATGGAAAATTCAGGTTCTTCTTTCACTTTTGGTGTCTTTTCTTGAGCAGGTTTTCTTCTCTTCGTCCCTTTAGGCTTCTCTCGCTTCTCCTTTGACTGCGGTTTCAATACATCCGTCTTTGTGGCGTTTCTCTTCAATGCAGCTGATCTTGTGACTCTCTTTTGAGGCGCTTGAGGCTCTGCCACTGATTCCTGCGGAGGAGTTTTGACTCTGGTCTCTTCTTTTATCACCATGAGAGTTTCCTCGGCATTTTCCTCCACTTTTTCGAGACTCTTCGGAAATGCAGTGAAGGAGTCAAAGGGATTATTGAAGACTATTCCTTCTGTCGCTTCCGACTTGATATTGTGTTCAATCTGTTCTGTTACGCCGTAGAATTTCTCAATGTGCAAACGCACCTGTAATTCAATAAGAATGGTAAGTTTATGAAGGCAAAATCACTAAGAATTTTCCTTACTTTTGCGTAGAAGTCTTCAAAGCTGAAAAGTATGCAGCAACAATCCTCACAAATCGCGTAACTAACCTCCAAGATCTGCGGAAAACCAAGTAATTCAGTGTGTTATTCTATTAAATTCACTTTCTACTGAATTTTACCTTTATGTGCAGATGTTTTTCCATTAAATACGGAATTATTCTATTGGAAATCACCTCGTCGGCAATGCTTTCTATTTTCCTAAAAGCGCCTTCCTTGGACAAGCACAACCGGCAGAAGGATGCATCAGCACCTGAAGTGCCGCCTAACACGTCCATTGCAGATGTTTGGCTTGCTTTTAGCAGATTATTTAATGCATTTTCTAAGCGTAAGAAATGTGGTCACATTGTAAAAAATAAACAATTTTTTGTCCCTGGATAATTTGCTGTCAAGTGCCGGGAAAAAACGGCGGCGAGATTTTATCCAAAAGTTTCGCCGTCAGCAAAATATTCAAACATGAGTGAACGTTTGAAGGATTTTTCCAATTCACACTCAGAATTTCTTTGGGGAAATAATTTATTTTAATTTAAATAAATAAATAAATAGGTGAGCGATGTGTGAGTATGGAATGTCAGCTTTCTACCACGACCAATTGGGCATTCTAGGCTCGGCGCGTCAATTGGCGGTGTGACCGAAATCACGATTAGAATGCTAATAATGTACAAGCAAGTGTTGTGTGTCAGATCGACGCGCGATGATCCAATAAAATTGCTATTCTTCATGCACAATTCACTGATTCTCCGTGCCACTGCCTTCTGTGGCACTCTCGATGGCGTTCGAGAGCGGAAGTTCATCTGTCTCTTGACCTGCTGGCTTGTAATACCTGAAGATTCTCTTCAGTGGGTACTTCGAGTCGATGGTTGAGAGCATTTTATTGAGGCGACAGGACATTTCTCCATCTCCTCGCGGGCAGTTCACTTCCTTCCGCGTGAAGGCGTCAATTGAGGTGAGAACGAAGGATGTCAGCTCGTTAATCCTTGCATTTCTCGACTCTGCAATTGAACAGAGGAATTGTGATAATTACAATTTAATGTGATAATATTCCATCCTCACCATTAACGTTGAACTTTCGGAAGACACTGAAGTCGTAGTCAGGACTGTGGTTGCTTTCGTGGTGTGTCGAGGACGATGTGCTCATCATATTCAGCTTGGGCAGGAAGAGCAGGAGGCACAGGATGGCAATGAATTTGACGATCTTCTTGAAGATGATCAATTTCAGAATGATCTTCCCGATTGTCACGAGATCCAGCTTGAAGTGGAGCTTGTCCAGTAGCCAATCTCTGGGCGTGCGATGATGCGGCACGGCGTAGTATTTGGGCGGTCCGGCGCGGAAGAATCCCGTGGGAGGTCCGTAAGCGCTTGGTGGGCCGTAGACTGGGGCAGAAGGACCGTAGGATGTCGGTGGGCCGTAGATTGGCTTTGCTGCTTCATATCCAGGACTCAAGTCGTCTCTTGGCGATCGAACACCTTCAAAAACAATATGTTTCACTGAAAATTCACATGATCGTCCTGTGATCCTCACCTGCTCCTGTGGCGTGGGATTCGTGCAAGGCGGTCAGGTAGGAATCCGTTGGCTGCTGCTCCTGCACAGATTGATCACACGCGACAATTGTCAGGCAGCACAGGAGAATCACAATTTTACCACTCGTCATCGTGAGCACAAGAACTCTTCTTCGGAGGCGCAGTTCAAGAGTCAGCGGCGAAGTGAAGACCAGTGGCACTGACCAGAGGCTTTTTGTGCGTGCCATCGGATGCACACAATCGGACACGGTGATCCGGGAGTGATTCGGTGCGTCAGGTGCACGAGGAAGTGAAGAGTGGGGCTCAAAGTGCCATTGAAAGAGTCCAGCGACCGCAAAATCTCAAATGGAATTGTTGTCTTTCTGGGCTGCGCGAGGGTAGAAAAGTGGCGCGAAAAATGTTTGTGTATGTAACAAGAAATGAAAATGAAAAGAATTCTTCTTTGACACGCGCCAAAAAGTCGATGGAAGACGAAATTTTTTGGGGCAATAATTCTTTTGCCGGGCAAACAATGGAGTAATATTGGATGATGGAACTTTTGCTCCAGAAAATCTCACGCGAAATTGATAAAGAAAGTCCACCGGTGAGTTTTTCTTATATTCTTGATTTCCACCATTGTTCAAGTGCCGCGGATGGAAAATGAGAGTAAAAATTTCATCAGTATGTCAGTCGCATTTCCATAGCATTGTCGGTGAAGAGACAAGAAAATGAAAAGGTCGCGCTATAAAAACACATGAGATTCACTCTTGCCGATAAACAAGAATTCGTGCACTGCAAGTTTTCTGTGTCTTCAATTTCACCGATTATCATTCAAAATTGAAGTGAAGTGAATCACGAAAACTTCCTTGAAGAAATCCTTGAAAAATTTAAAGCGCCTTCTTTTATAAAATAGTTTTATTTAAATATAAATATATCATATTTGTTAAAGATTTAATTTAATTTACTACAAATAACAAGTTAGCTGAGCTCCAAATCAACTGGATTCAACTTTTGTGGGCGTAAAGGATGGATCGAACTTTCTCAAGTCTTGTGCGAAATTCTTCATGAAGTACTTTTTAATCCTGCTTAAGAAGAAATCAAAATTTTAGTTGTTTATCTAATGTTATTGTAATAATTATTTTACCCTTTAAGAGGATATTTCGTGTCCACTTTGCTGAACATTGCATTTAATCGACAACTCCACTCTTCAGTGTTGCTTTGGCATTTCTTAGCTTTCTGGAAACCCTCAATTGCTGTGTAGACAAATGTTGCCAAGTTCTCCATTTCTTCAGTCTTCAATTCTGTGCAGAACATTCAATAGATAATCAAATGATTTCCCACTTAAATGCATCTCTAAACTCACTGTCGTCATTGAATTTCCTTCCAAATCCTCGCCCAATTGTCAAATGCTTGGCAATTGTGGCGAAAAATGCTGGCACGAAGAACAGGAAGAACATTATTGTGAAGAATTTGATGATTTTCTTGATGAGAATCACTTTGAGGATGAATTTCCCGAGCAGAATGAGCCCCAGTTTGAACAGCCAGCCGAATTTTGATTGAGACTCAACGGCTTCAACGGGAACGAGTTGCTTTTGGGGCTCCTCGTGATGAGGATACTCGAACTCTTTGTACTCGTACGTCAGCGTGTTTTCCTCCTCGTTGTCAGGCGGCAAACTTTGGTGCTTGAGACCCGTTAAGGGGTAGTGATTGCTGTTTGACTCCTCATAATCGCCGTGGCTCGCTTGCTGATGCACTTGGTGATGAGCTTTGTGATGGGCTTTGTGGTGAGAACTCTTGTGGTCAGCGTCGTATGCGGTTACTTTGGAAGAAATTGCAATATTTGCTGAAAAATGCTTCTTTATGTTGTGCATCCGATATCGCCTTACCATATTTGTATGCAGAAACTTGTGGTAATCCAGAGAAGGCAAATAATCCGAGGATAATCACTGTGCGCCAGGACATTCTGTGCTGTTTTCAATATAGCAATTTGAGGGATGATTTTTCAACTGCCAAGCGCATTAATTCGATTAACACTGAAGCCAATTTTGGACAAAGTACTCCTAATATAGTTAATCATTGACACCGAAATTGTCTCCGAGTGGGAGGCAAATTAATGGCAGATGAACCAACAGAAATTTGACCATAAAATCAGAATTGAATGAAGAAACGCGATTGGAAAGTGTGATAGAAATTTCTGAGACTGAAAAATATATACAGAAACTTCTTTAGTTTAACTACAACTTTCTAGATCAAACATTTCGCCTTAGAATTCATAGAGATTAAGAAGAAAATTTTCATGATTTTCAGATTTGAGGATTTTTAATGAAAATTTTGCGAAAATTACTGACCTTTCCCTATATTTAATGACTTATTAACAACTCATAACGTTTTGTATCATAATTTCTCTGTCCCAGAAAGAAGTAGTTGAGTTCACTGTCTTTTCGATATCATCCAAGTGGATTTTATGAAAGAAAATATCATGAAATTTGATATTTCTCCATCTATTGTGTCTCTTTCAGCGATTTGAAAGCAATTGAGGTGGCAATTTGACTTGATTTGGATCAGAATTTAGCTGGAAAATGTTGTTCTCAGGTTTGAATTTACATGAAAACCATAGATTGATTTCTAAGTTAGTTATCAGTGGGAATAGTGACGAATAAAATGAGTGAAAAGGCGATAAATAATTTACTGAATAAGTAATTAAATCAGTGATGGGTGAGAAATTACCCCACTTTTCTCATCACTCCAAAATGTTTTAAATCATCCGCAATCGCCGCGAATTCATCAGTTTATCGCGTTCGGTTCTTCGATCAAAGACCAAAGACTTTGGACATAATCATGAAGATTCCACAGCAATATTGTGTATTCATAAAGCTTTTAGTTCTAAGTCAATGTCTTAGAGAAATTAGTGGAAGACAAGTTGTGAAATTAAGTGAGAATAGCGAAAGAGTCGGAAGTGAAGCGAGATTGAGTGAGTGATGAAGGAAATGCAGTGATAATTTTCCCTCTGTTTAAATGTTAATCATTTTTGCAGTTGATAGAGAATCTCATCTCATAAACAGAGATGCTGATCTGGAGGATAATGATGTTCTATCGAAGTATTATCCAGCTGAAGATCATGATTCCTACGGAGATTATCCATCGTCTTACTACGGAGATATGGGAGAGTCGATTAAGTACAGAAAACCAGGCTTACACTATTTACACGGTTTGAGATTTCTCAAGTGGAAAGTGTGGATCTGGTCATTGGCAAAAATCCTCTTCAAAGTCATAATTGTGAAGAAAATAGTTATATTTGTCATTCTCACTTTCCTGCTGATCTTTGTGCCAACGATCTTTTCACTGTTCTCCTTCCACGGCGGCTACGGTCCGGGAAATCACGGACTCTTCAGGAGGTTCAACTATGAAAGTATGCAAAAAAAACAATGCAGTGTTTATATGCAGAATCTAAGAGTAAAAAATGTTCTTTGCAGAGTCAGAAAATGAGAGCATAAATGATCTCGCTGCGTTCGTCTTGACATCCATCGAATCATTCCAGAGCTCGAAGGAATGTACAGAAGAAAAGGAAGAATTCCAGTGTCGCCTGAGGAACATGTTCAAGACAGTCGCCAAGAAGTATCCATTGAATAAGGTTTTCAACAACTACCGAAAGGTATCTGACGCTGGCACCAAGAAATCCTTATGATAGACATCAAATTTCCTCTTTATTACTTTCTAGGATTGCTAGTTTTTTTTTGTAAATTCTCTTGATTATTTATAAAATAAATTGCTGAAGATCGCTAAATATTAACATTATATCTCCTCAGATCACTGACTAATAAAAGGCGCTTCGTTTAATGGTTGAGGATGGTTGAGATGATAAGTGATAAATGACCGTTTTAGGCTTGATTGTTGATCTTCTGCCTGAGTTTCTTCAAGAACTCCTTCGCCTGCTTATCTCCAATCCGATATTCCAAGGCACGAATACAATCTGTGTCTGCAAAAGCAACAGCCGGAGTGTGAGAAATGTGGCAGAAGAAAGTCACTCGTAAAAATCACTCACCTAAATTGATGGGTCTCGAGAGTGGAAGATGAATTTGCTCTTCGCCCATTTCGGCAATCTCGCCGAAACTCAAGTACGACTCGGCGATGTATTGATTGGACATCCCAAAGAGATCCTTGTCCTTCACACTGAACAGGATGATAGCATTTTTCATGGCTTTCTGCTCAGGCGACAGTGATCTGGAATGATTGTGAAGATTTGTAGATTCTACATTTTGCAGGGAAATTCATATTTCTCTCTTACATGACAAACTTCTCATCGAACAGCGGGAAAAGCGTCTTGTTCTGGGCATTCGTGCGCGGCTTTACAATCCCGACGAACCTCTCTTCGGGCAGAAAATGAATGCGCACGAAGGGATCACATGAACCATTGCTGTCCATTGGACGCAAATTTCGAGCGTTCATCACCTCAATCTGAAAGGATAAATGGCAGTTTTATCCCCAACAATTCAATCCTTTGGAAGTCGTAGGCTCAACTCACCTCGAGGACGAGATCCTTGAAGCAACAGCGCACCGTGAGTTGTCCATAGGGAGTCTCCCTGATCACCTGACACTCCTTCAGTCGCTCAAGATAATACTGATGAATGAGATCTGCCGTCTCGAAGCCATGCAACTCCAGCAGCTGTTCGATGTTGTTCAGCACAGCGCGATCTGAGGATTCGCACTTCTTGGTGCCCTTGAAGCTCTGGATCATAATCTGCAACGCATCTCTGAGGTTGGAGAAGAATGAAGGCGGTCGTCGCTTCTGGAATAGAATCGCAAGTTAGACAACATTTCAGAAAAAGATCCTTGAGACTCACATCGAGATTGCTCTGGACAAGATCGTAGAGGACATTTGAGAGCTCCGTCCAGATGGCATCGAGAATCCTCTCGAAGTTCACATCATTCAGCTCCATGTTGAGCGTCTTCAGCGACTCCTCCAAGTACATCATGAGGCGATCCAGTGAATTGGAGTCCTGATGGAGAAGTTCTGCCCCTTCGGCGAGGAAACGTCTCATCATGGGTGACATCTTCTTGGCCACAGTCTCCACCAGTTCCAGAATCTTGTTCTTCTCCGTGTCCACAGCATTGTCGATGACATTCTTCAGCGTTTCGGCGCATCTTTGCGCCTCCAAGGCGCTCCGGCAATCGCTCAGCTTCGCCACGATGTCATCCACGCCCAGTTCCTTCACGAAAGGCGGCAAACTCTGACGAATGTAGTCGATATTGTTGATGGCCAGGCACCACTCCCTCGTGACCTCGAACTTCTTCTCGTACACACTCTGAATCTCACCCAATCCCTCCACACGTTCACTCATCTTGTCCGCATAGAAGACGCAGCAGCGACAGATGTCGTCCACAATCTTGCCCACAAACATGTACGATCCCTCCACATCTGGCCACGCGAGTTGCTGCCAGAAGATCTTGATCTGATAGAAGATGGCCAGCGTGTCCACAGCCGATGAGCTGTACTTCACACTCTCATCCACAGGCACCAGTGAGTCCAGCTCAATTGCCTTCTCAATCCTGATCAGCGCCTTCAGCACGGAAATATCCAGCCAATGCGTGACACCAGCGGTGAACCACTTGTGGTAGTCATTGATCTTGTAGCTCGTCTCGCCCGGATCCAGCGCCGTGCCGAGGACGGCGAATCTCTTCAGCACCAAGTACAGCTCGAAGAGCGTCGTACCCATGTTTATCTCCTGATGCGTCTCCAATTGCACACTGTCTTGCGTCGGGATGTCGATTCTCTTGAGATTCTTCGAGATCTCCTCCACAATTGGCTCCACATATTCTGCCAATTGGCTCTCGTAGAAGCCATAAAGTGTCCTGGCGTAGTGGAACATCATCGTCTCCTGGAAGATCTTGTCATAGTACTCAATAGCTCTCTGCAGATCCGACCTGATGAGCTGAATCAGCTTGATGATGTGCTGCAACTTCGCCTCATCCGTTCCCTTCTGGCACTCCGTGTCATCGTTGATCGTGTTGAACCAATCATAAGCTCCAGCTATAACAGCATCCCTCAGAGCTCCTCTGATATCCCAATTGGGCTTCTCGCTATTGTCCTTCATCCATCCGTACTGCTGCACAGGAAAGAGATCTGTTCCTTCCGGAGGTTCCAGCATCGCAATCTTGGCCAGGATGTTCAACACATCGATGAGTGTCTTCACACAATTCTTATCGCCGGCGGTTTTCTTGCGCAACTTCCTGATGATGGCAAAGCACGAAGGCAGGAGTTTCTTTGTGGCATCCCAGAAAAGTTTGATCTCATCCGATGAGACGGATTCAGTCTGAATGGGACGGATCACCTTGTCCAGGAGCTTGTCGAAGAGACTAAATGCCAGAGGGTGTTCCGTGTGGATGCCAGCGTACACTGACCACTCCACCAGCGACACGTCCGTCTGCGTGAGTCCACTCTGCGCGGTGTGCTGCGTGAGGATGGACTCGCCCTTGTCTGTGAACTTCCCTGACCACCAGTACGGCGCCACTTTGGATGTCTCCAGCTCGTGCAGCAGCAAAATCCTCAACAGATGACGATGCTCCTGGGCAGCGACTTTGTTGTTCTTCTCCGAGCTGAAACTCAGTCGAACCTTGATGAGACCACGACTCTTCAGGCGATTCTTCTTGTCCAAATTGTACCACAGCACCAAACCAGATGCTGGAATACTCTTCAGTGGGATATTTGCCTTGCCAATCAACTCATTATCGTGCTTCCCACTGGAAGCCGTCACGGCAATCTCCTTCATGAGCTTCCTGAGTCCTCGAACGCCCTTCACGTCGAAGATCTTATTCATCTTCTCACGCACCGTCTCAGCTGGATCGAAGTCCCACACTTCCACCACGAGGATGTTCTCATTGGCATCGTCAGAGATTGGCCTGTGAAGGTATGAAAGTGAAGATGTTGGCTAGATGTCGCTTAATTGGATGGACTTACAATGAAAAATGCTCCTCCCAGTGAGGATTCAGCGTTTCTGGCTTCACAGATGTGTTGTATCGATGCGTGGGCACTGCGGCCAAGTACATGGTGACAAAGGGATCTGACAGTCCGTTGGGATCCTTGGGAACTAAATCTTTGGCTTCAATCACCTCAACATTGAGTCGGATTTCCGGAGCTTCTTTCGTCTTGGCCGCTTCCAGAAGTTCCTCATGACGGGAATCTGAAATCTAAATATCGCACCAAAAATATAATTTACCGGAACCATTAAAAATGGTGGAATTTTAATTGGGCATTTGCAGAGGAAATAAACGTAAACTCACCTTGAAGGCATCTTGAATGTAGGAAAATAGCGATATTTGACTAGTTTCAATTTCTGCGCCAATATTGTGGAGAATCACGTACAGAGACTCTTCGTAAAGCTCCTCCAACTGCAACAAAGCACGGTTTGATTGATGGAATCTTCATGTTTTATCACACAATTGAGATTTTCAAGGATTCTCTCTCTCTCTCTCGACTTGCATATCACTTTTGACCAGAGTTTTTGATGCACACTTGAGAGCCGAAAAGTTGTTTCTCAAGAGTTCAGTTGATTGATTGGAATTTATGGGAAATTAACGAGGAAAATTTGCATGCGTGATGCAAAGAATTTCATCAGCGAGAGTCTGTTTATTTAGTGCGATTCTAGGAAAAACAAATAAAAGGAGAACTTCTTCAAGGGACATTGAATGATCTTTCACCTCATTTAAACTTTAAAATAACTCTTTCAAAATAGACTTGCGATCTTAAACTGTCGTTGTGAATCATGCAGTGGGTCAAAAGGGGAACGACAATTTCCCCGAAGAAATTCACATGGCGAAAAATACTGAACATCACTGTTATTTCTGCACCATCAGTTGCTTAAAAACATATTTTTCACACTCTCTCGACTGATTATTCGTCTTATTTTCCATCCCAGATGCGAGAGAATCAAAGAAAAAAAGCTTTCAAACAGAAAATCACGATCGAAATACCGTCATGGAGTGAGCAATGAGGGTGTTCTGGTGCTCGAGGGCATCTCTTCTGATGCCCCTGAATTGATTCTTGCCAAGACTGCTGCTCCTCAGGAGATTGCTTCTCACCTTCTTCACATACTCATTATTAGACTCTGGCGATAGTTTTGCATTTCTACTCAAGGTGGCGTATTTGAACTTCTTACTCACGCCATTGGCACCATTCATAACTCTCGGCAGAGAATAAGTGTTCATCCTTTCACGAATTTATGTTCAAAAGGAAGAAGAAAAAAGATCACAAAACACTATAGAATGTTGATTCTATAGAATCATCACAAGTTGCATAACTTCATTCAAGAAGAACTCGAAGAAATCTGACGAAAATGAGTGAATTGAAGAATCACTGATTTTTCAGGATGATTTCTCAGATGTTATATTTAAAAATAGTCTCAACACCTTTTAGCTCTTTCACAGATTTATGTGACAGAAAGAAAGATAGGATTATTTATAGAAAAATTAAATTCACAGAGAGAATGACCGAAACAACAATAAAAACACACAAACACACGGTCAACGATCTTCCTCCAGAGACGAATGGACTGAAGATCACCCTGCGATCACCCTCGCGGATCAATTTTTATTAATTCAAGCCCCCGAGAGGAGCGCCGCGCGATCTGTTATCGTGAGACAACTGACTGTGAAAACGATTGATGATCGCGCTGGGAGCGAAATGCGCGGATTTGCCAAAAATCTATTCTAAGAATAAAATCACACCAGAGAAGAAGCCAACGAGTGGCCAGAGAAAAATTCCCATACAGACTTGCACAATTCTTCCCTCACTTCGTTCACAATCGTCAATTCGCCGCTGAGAAACTCCTGGCAGGAGTGCATTCGTCAGGAGAGGCCCAGAAAAACGCCCTTGACCCTCTTCGTTGGCCCACTTTGAGCGCTGAAAGGGAAATTTACGTGAATCGCCGCCGACGTTGCTCTCTGTGCCAGATTCTCGTCAACACAAATTAATGGGTCGTTGTCGTTAGTGAGGAATCGCGTGCGGCGGAGCAAAGGATTGGCAAGAATCAACCATGAAATTATTGTCTACAGTCTGACTGAATATCTAAACTGTTTCTTACTAGAATTCTCTGCATTATTATAGATAAAAAGTGTCTGAATTTAATCAGCAAACCTTTGGCCCAGTAAATTTTCGTGATATGCTATCGAGAAAGTGAAATGCGTCCTTGATCTTGATCTTGAAAGTCACGAACATCTAAAAATACACTCACATTCCATCCAATGGCATCCTCCACAAACTCCAGTGACTTCACTTCGGCGTCCTCCGGCTCGCTGTCTGTATCGTGAAGTGTCTCGTTGCCACTGTCACTCTCAGCCTCTTCGCCGAGGAATCTGGCCTCGACGGCCACCGCCTCCTCGGCCACTTCTGGCAGAGGCGCCAGAGGCGTCGCCATCCGCTCCTCATCGTGAATTGACTTCTGGCGCAGCAGAGAGCCGAACTTCTCGAAGAATCCACCGTCCAAGTCTTGAATTCTGCAGAGGGAATAAAAACCATCATGAAAACACTGTTGCGCGATAAGAATTCGAGACAATCGGGCGATAGGGCGAAGTGTTGAAAGCCAATATGGTGTAATATCTTGGAGAGTAATTTATTGTGCCTCTAAGAACAGTGCTGATATAACCATGTTTGGAAGACTTAATCAGGCAAAGTGTTGCTGCTGAATTAATTCAGACCGCCCAGGCACAGATACTTCGTGTAGACAAACTCATCAATGCCATGCCGTGAGCCCTCGCGTCCCAGGCCAGACTCCTTCACGCCGCCAAATGCCGCTTCGGTGCAGGAAATCGCGCTCTCATTGATGCCCACCATTCCAGTCTCGATTTTCCTGGCCACGCGGAAAATCTGGCTCACATCCTCACTGAAGAAGTATCCAGCCAAGCCACTGTTTGTGTTATTGGCCACAGTCAGAGCCTCTTCCTCCGTCTTGAACTTGATCAGCGAGACAACTGGCCCGAAGATCTCCTCATTGTACATTCTCATGTTGGGCGTCACGTCGCTGACTATTGTCGGCTCGTAGAAGAGCTTTCCCAGGTCACTCTTGGCTCTGCCACCAACCAGAATTGTGGCTCCCTTGCTCTTCGCGTCCTCCACAATTTCTGACACCTTCTTGAATTGCGCCTCATTGATGAGCGGTCCCAAGTTAACGCCATCCTTCTTGCCATCTCCAACGACGAGTTTCTCCACCACCGCGCGTAGCTTGTCCACAAAGGCTGGATAAATGTCCTCCTGAATGAGGAATCTGTTGGCCGAGATGCACGTCTGTCCGCAGTTCCTGAACTTGCAGCCCATCGCTCCGGCCACAGCTTTGTCCACACTCGCCGAGTTGAAGACAATGAAGGGCGCATTTCCGCCCAATTCCAGGCCCAGGCGCTTGATTCCCTGCGCACAGTGACTGTACAGGATCTTCCCGACGGCCGTGGAGCCCGTAAAGGACACTCCAGCGACGTTTTGGCTCTTGCAGAGCACTTCGCCAACGGCAGCGGCATTCTGTCGACTGCACGTGACCACATTGATCGCTCCCTTCGGGAATCCTGCGTCCTCAGCCAGCTTGGCAATGGCCAGAGCCGTCAACGGCGTGTCTTCGGCTGGCTTAATCACCACAGTACACCCTGCAATGACACCAATTGACTCCCATTAAAATTGCCACATCTCACAGACGGTCTAAATTACACTCACCAGCCGCCAGAGCCGCCGCGGCTTTGCGCGTGATCATGGCATGAGGGAAGTTCCAGGGCGTTATAAGAGCTGCCACGCCGATTGGTTGCTTGGTCAGCATCATCTGGCGATTGGGAAAGGGCGGAGGAATAATCTCTCCGTAGATGCGACGCGTTTCCTCGGCAAACCACTCCACAAAGGAGTTTCCATAGACACTCTCGCCGCGAGCTTCAATGAGAGGCTTCCCGGATTCTGAGGTCATAATCTGGGCGATTTTCTCGGCATTCTCGTTGAGCAATTGATACCATTTCTAAAATAAAAGGAAGAAATATATCTATATTCAATTTGATAAGAAAAGTGACTGAACGAGAAGTTATTTGACCATTAAAGAGTGTTGAGCAATTTGTATTGGGTAGGACAAGCGAGTTTTCATGGGCTGACTTAATTTTTCTGCACAGCAATTTAGAAATCTTAATGTCTTTAGCATTGAATTCGTTCAGTCACGAATTCTTCTCAAAAACTCACCTTCAGCAGTCCTGAACGCTCCTTGGCGGTCAGATTCTGCCACTCGGCGGACTGGAAGCGATCGTAGGCCGCTTGGATGGCCGAATTGGTGTCCTCCACGCCCATATCGGGCACGGATCCCACCTTTTCGCCACTGGCGGGATTGAAGACGTCGAACTTCTTCTTGTTCAGCGCCTCCACCCACTCCCCATTGATCAATCCTTTGTTCAGCAAGAGGCTCATCGTTCGCGAGTGTTGCAGCGCAGGAATTGTACCTGGTTTCACCACGAACCGCACAATTCTACTGACACTCAGCATTTTTCCTCACCACTTTTGTTATTTATCTCTCTCACTTCCCTCACGCACACACACTTTTTCTTGCTCAGTCACCGAACAACCGGTCGCTTTATTTGCTTCCCTCTAATCGCCGAGTCTGAATCTCTGGGCTCACAAGAAAGTGGGCTGTTGACACTGAGAGATAAGGTGATAAACTCCCGGCGAAGCAACTCTCCGAGTCCACCGAGAGCATTTCACTGACGGATCAATTGAAAATGCTACATTTTTTCACTTGGATCTGTGACGACACTCTTGGCGCAAGGTCATTTAAATTGAATCAATAAACACAGCTGAGTGAGGAAGAGAGACACCAAGAGGCCACACAACTCGTCTTCGTCACTCTTCTGCTTTGGCATTGCTGTGCAAAACACCTCTGACTCTCTCTAATTCACCAAAAGCACGATTTTGCCATCGCCGCGCATCCCATTCGCGAGTGGTGAATCATTGTGGGCTTTCTTAATTGACTCTGCTTCTGTCTCAGCTTGTGATGTTTGATTTATAAATAGCGAGGTAAATATTTACTGTCAAGAGGAAAGTTTCAAGTTTGAACAATTGGGACTTAATCTTCATGCTGGAAGTCTTTTTAGGCCAAATTCGTGCATGAAAGTCAGAATAATTCTTCAAATTCAACAGCGTCGATTCTTCAATTCACAAAGAAATTGATGTGCGTGCAATTTGTCAATTGCGACAAAATATTAAACAGTTAAGAGCTCGAGGAACGCCGCGTGTTCCGTCACAATCCAATTGAATCGCAGTTTGGATGACAAAACGCCCTGATGATCTCTCCGCGCCCGGAAAGGTGTGATCGCATTACTAATCACCGCTTAGAATGAGGAAAGAAAATCAATTGCGTCACAGTCATGCTCAATAATGTTCAGATGTTGGATTCCGCAAAAAACATGCAAGAATCTCTCTTTGTCGTAGTTCATATCTTCGTGTGAAGGTCAAAGCTTTCCAAAAAAAAGCATAATTTAGACACATGGCGAATATGATTAGTCACGTGTATGTCGTGGATCGGCATAATTTTTGGCACTTTTCAGTCTCATCATAGAGAATTTAGAGATTAATTCTCGGCATGTTGTCTGGACGCAGAACAACATGAGAGCGGGGATTTTTTGCTAAAAGAAACCATTGTGTGAATTGAGAGAAGAAACCTACTTGGACTCATGTTCAGTGGGTGGATTCTTTTTGATCTCTTGGAGTTTCTCGTAGATTCCTTTCCACATCAACTCTTCATCCATTTTTGGGTGCTGTGCTTATTATAAACCTCCTCAAAATCTTTAATATGCAATCCACCGAATCTTTCTTCTCTTGCCTCGCTTTACTTGAGATAGTGTGGAAGTAATGAAGAAATTTGCACCAAAGTGATATCACGAGTATTTTTAACACGTTGCTTCGCTGACAAACAGATCACAACAATATAACTTATTCACAACTCTATGAAGCCGGCAAACGAGCCACATTTTCCCTCAATCTCTCTCTGCATCTGCCATGGACAGTTCATCATTAATTGTGCAAATATACTAAATTGGATAAGAATGTATTTGCAATTCATACAACGAATAATGAAGATTATATTATCTCCTTATTCAATTCCACAACATATTTTTGGAGGATGACAAATTCTTCCCGAATTAATCATCGTTCTTCTGAGACATTATTTTGACTCACTTAACAAATCGCTTAATTGCATTTTTACTCTTTCTCCCTCTCTTTATGGCACAGCAATTTTGCAATAAAAAAAACCGCTGTTCTTTTTGCAAATTACTGAGCTCTTTAGTTCTTGAGAAAAAAAATATTCTCTTGCAAATTAGCCAAGGGTGTTTGGCATTGTGTTTAGCATACAAATAAAGAAAAATTACTCTCACGAGCAATCCTCGCAATACAATGTTCAATTTAGAGTTAAGAAATTTCCAAGCACTCGACAGATTCACGAGCTCAAGATTTGAGAAGAACTTATATAAGAAAAAATGCTCATTGGACAAAAACACCATTCTGACATCCGGTAGTATATTTCGCACCGGTGAATTTTATGGTAAGACGCACGGATTGCGCCCAGAAATCTCATCATTTTAACTTCTCCAACGCGACTTCATGGCGAGAGACAGTGGGAAAACATTGCATTTCACCGAGCAGAGAAAATCAATTGCCCTACTCTCAAATGTTCTGCTATTTGATAATCTCTGGAACTATTTATAGGCAATAATCTCAAGCGCACAAAAAAAACTCCCCCAACGTCACTTGAAAACAATGCAGAAAATTATAGTGAATTATAATTAAGCTGATTAGTTGAGTCACAAACACGTCAAATGACACTTGGGATGATTTTTTCTGCAAAATCTCGTGCCAGGGATTAAGTCAAACCCACTGTCACACTTCGACTCAGCCGGCAAAATCACAACTGAGGCGTCTCTCAGGCCGCAGAGCTCAGCTTTGCTTTCGCGCAGAGCTTCAAACTCTTCAAACTCTCAGAGTGAGGGAAGTTTTCGGTGAGTAATGAAGCGAATTAACATCTCGCGGATTTCATGACGAACAATTTTGAGAAAAGCGTTCTTTCTTCTCCGCGGTAATTGATGAAACATGAAGGTAGATGGAAAGGTAGAGTCTTTGATTTATAACTGTGGAATTGTTTCTGGAGCTACAAGAGACATTTGTTGAATATTTACCGACTTCTCAGCCTATTAATAGATTGACTTGTGGGCTAAATGAAAGGAAATTCACTCATGCAACTTGATATTCGTGAATCGTTTGCATATTAGTCAGTTCAAGAGCAGTCAAACATGAACGCACTTTTGGATTTTCCCTTCGACGTCACATGGCAGCGCTTAACCTCTTTAATCAAATCTTTTATGCAATATAATTACATAGAATTATGCGTTATTTACACATGACTAAGACATCACAACCGTGCGAGCTCCCTTTCGCATCTGATCTTGTGGTCTTCTAAGAAGCACGCCGTCTCTGAATTGCGTTCATTGTTGACTATGGAAAAATATATAAACTTCGCACAAATACTTGGGGATCAACCTTGAAAATCCCGCAGTTTCATACATAAGCACACATTATTAGTTCACTCATAATAGCGTTTTGTGAGAAAAATTGTCATTTGCATGCCTTTTCGGGGATTTCACGCAATAGACAGACACTGAAGAACATTTATCAGTGAATATTCTCCTTATCATTCAACAGTTTGCATGTTTGGCAATGTGTTTTTCCGCTGCATTAGTCAAAGTCTTTCGCCTAAATGCTGGAAATTCCACGAGAAAGAGTTAATTAACCGGGGATTTTTTTGATCTTATTCAACATTTCACCACGTGTCGGTGTAATCGCACGCGATCATCTTTTCTTTCACAAGAAGCTCGAAGACAAAGCAATTCTCCTGCATTTCCATTACCAGTTGTACAGAGAGATCAATTAAATTGTCGTTATTTTTCCTACTTCTGTTGTTATTAGTGATAAATAAAGTCAAGAAATTATTACACATTTCTTATTTCCTGATAAATAGTTTTTTTTCACACATGAATTAATTATAAAATCAGTGTATTTTATTAAGAAATGAATAGTCAGTGTGAATGGATTGGTTAAACATACATTTTCCAGTGATTTTCCAGGCAATCACTGGAGATTTTCCTTGATGATTAATGCGACACGCGCTCAAGATCTTCTAATTTCATAATCATTTCCGTTCACTATCAAACACAAAACCGTGGCAAAGACTTGACCTTCCGAAGTTTCATCCATTTGGAACATCATGAACACCACTTACTTATAAATAATTTAGGGATTTTTTCTATGAAATACAATTCTTAAAACGCACCTCTTCCTATCCATCTTTCTGGAGAACATTTTCAGCGGCGAAGAATCACTAAAACTCTATCACTTAAAGATACTTTCCACAATTAGGAGAAAAACTTTACAAACTCCACTTGGTAACTACAAATGCAGCGCTAAACAAATGCTATTTGTCTTGACAAATTGTGATCTTCTCAATTAATCCAACTGCACAAAAAGTCACACAGTCGACACACGACGTCTTTGCACCACGAGCAAGTGGATTAGAATGATCTTGTTTCCGAGCACGCGAGATAATTTGTACTTCAACCACTGTTGCGCAGGTTAAACTTTGGCTTTTGTCTCCAAAATTCCAACTTCAACTTGTGGCAAACACACACGGAAATTCGCTCCTCGGGTGTGTTTACATGGTTCACGGGCTTCGGAGCAACTGAGTTGGAGAAGCATTGCTGATCATGAGAGTCGCACGCCAGCAGAACTTCTCCCCCGATCGCTCCGCGTGTGCAAGTTTGCCTCAACCACAAAGTGAGACAGTATGTTGGGAAAACTCCATTAGATTTTCCTCAATAAAGACATTTTACAATTGCTCGATTGCGCAACATGTTGTTCCGAAGTGTGGTTGATATGTTAGTTTATTTAATTAGTTCAAGATACGCGACAAAAAGATCATCGATTTTTTTCTTTTGCCTGTGTCACTTCTTTATGAGTGTTTCTACATATTCAATCAAATCATTCTGGTGGATTTAAGACATCAGATAATTTTTATTGGATTTGTCAACATGTTGAATTTGCTCTGAACTTTTTTCCTTGCGGTTTTCTAAAAATACCCACCAAATGCGACAGTGAAAAATCCAGTTTTACCGTGAGAATCCCGGAAAATTGACATAGAATTCAATTTGAAAATTGACTTGTTATGTTGCGTTGGGATTTTCTTCCCATTCATTCATTTCTCCCAAACAATCTTTGTTTTATTACATGTTACAATCACAAAAACAACTTTTAGGATGTGAATCAGAAGTGAAGTGAAAAGCGTGGAATTGCCACACGAGCGAACGGAGGGAAAATTCTGCATTGTATTGTAATTGAGAGTGTGATAATTGACAAATTAAATAACCATTAAATGTTGATTTTTTTTCATTAATGTCATATTGATAACTCATATTTACATAATTAATTAGACTGGTTAGAAAATGTGCACAATAAAGATTTTATATAGAATTTCCTCATTTGCAGAAGGCAATGGTCTGTATAAAATTGATAAATTTCTCCAATTAACTGTACAAATTTTATAGAATTTTAATATCAAAATAACTTCAACTAAACACTTCCTCTCTTCGGGCATTTTATCGCAATGTTTTCAACAATCGATATCTTCAACAATGTGCCTAATTAATTACTTACACGATTGTTATTTCACTTTCAGTTTCAGTTTCATCATTTATTTACTATCAATCAACATTTCTTCACTTTTCCCTCGACTGGCTATAAACCACGCTTTTTTGGGGCTTCACTTCCTCACTTTCGGGTTATGAGAGAATCTTGCATTTATGAGTGGCTTTCCCAAATAAAAGCCCTCAGCGGGAAAGGTGATACACAAAATTTGTGGGAATTTGCCACGGCGAAACAGCGAAATTCCTCAACATAATTGTGTGGACAAATATTTGCAGAGTTTCTCGGGTGATTTAAAGTGGCACTCTGACGTAGATTTGTGTCTCTCAGGCCACGGAAAGAATGAATCATGGGCAGATGAATGTCCGCCCAATATGGGGAAATGTATATTTTACAAATTATTCATGCTTTATGACTTTACTCACTGTGATCCTCTGGATTTCTTCCTCAGAATCCCCAACGTGAGGAACTTTCTCCACGATTTCGGGCCGCTGCTCTTGTCCGTCGCTTTGTTTTCAACACTGTCGTCGTCACGAGGGAAAATCATAGATGGACAGAAGATGAATCTCGGTGCAGATTCATCGTTGTTCATGGGCTTTGCTGATAAATTCACTTCACTAGAGCATCTCTTGCGCACTTTAAAGTCACTGAAGCGGAAGAGATTCTGAAAACTGCCACTGAATCGCGACTTGAGGGATTCACAATTGCGCTCAGTGGCAACATTCTTTGGCCTTAAGTTCACTTTGCTGAAAGTCTTTGTGCCAGAATCCTCAACCGGAGCGACTGTGCTGTTGTTCAATTTCTTGAGGAAGAAGATGTTCTTGTTGAAGTTGAGTTTGTTGATATTGTGCGCAGCAGCTGTGGCGAGATTATCATTCACACTCTCGATCTTGTCCAACTTATCGACACTGGAGTAGAGGAAGTTCTTCGAGCTGCTGCTCTTCGTGATGAAGAACTCACTGTTGCGATGGAGAATGGAGTTGAGATCAATGGTGCTGGAGTGTTCAGTGCTACTGTAGAGAGCTGACGAGAGAGAGTTTCTTTGGTTGTTCCTCAGCGCCGTGGCACTCTTCTCATCGTCACGCAGTGGCAGCATCTCGCGTGGTTCATCGCAGGACTTCACGCGGATGAAGTGCGTGTCCTCTGGGGATTCTCTCAGTTCTGGAACACTAATGGCAGGAGCCACAGTGTCAGTCCGGCCAAAGACTGTGCTCTGCTTCGCCTTAACGTTCCCCATTGCACAGAGATTCTCCACCGAAGACGCTAAACGGTTGAATGGTGCATTAGAACTGCCCTGAAATGGACGGATGGAAGACTCTCGAGCAGTGCTGGTGTGAACTTCAGCCGGAGTCTGGTGTATCTCACACTCAGTCGCTTCCTCATCTATTTTCGGCCAATCTTCCTGAAAGTACACAACAGCGGAAGATCAATGTTAGTTCTTGCAAAATCCACCAATTTGTCAACACACACACGCAGAGTTTAATGAAAACCAACTGTGAGAAGCCCAAGGAAGGGAGAAACTCATTAGAATTTCCTGATTCTGAGAGAAGGTCGTCGTTGTGTCTTATCGATGAGGCAAGAGTAACACTACTGATGGAAAAATTGGCCAACACTCTCTGCTCGCTTTGCCAAAAATAGCGTTTTCACGGACACGCGAAAGTCGACACTCTTTCCACAGTGAAAAACCATCCTGAGTGCCACATTGGTTATCGATTAATACACAAGCTAACGACAGAGTGACTCAACAAGCACCTGCTTTCCCGGCATTCGAATCCTTCGGCGCACCTCACAATGTTTCCATGGCGAAAAGGGGGTGGCGGCGTAAGTAAACACCACCCGCGAGCCGAGCCCAAGAATTAGATTTTACAATATAGCGTCAGGGAGAATTACCTGCGATTTACATTGTCGACTGAATCTGTTCCGCTTCTTTGGCGCTGGCAGTGAATCTCTCTTGGCATAGGCGGCCTCTTCGAAGTCCTGCGGAACATCAATGGCACTCTCTCTGTACCTCCTCTGCACCACGACTCTTCGTCGTCGAAATGGCTGGTCGAACTGATGGCCAGCATCGGCATGGACACGGATTTTATTGGCCTCACTCTCACTGGAGGATTGCGCCTGATCCGCGAAAATAGACTCGCACGATGTTGATTTATTTGATTGCAAATTCTCAAGAGTTCCCACAATTTTTGCCACACATCCAGTCGCCGAGGAGCTCTCAATTAGCGATGTCGAAGATCTGTTCAAGGAGAAAGTGTGCAGAAAAAATCTCAATTAGAGATCTTGAGGATAATTTATGGGGCAATTTCACTTGAGATCATCACCTTCTAACTGGCTTATCATTCTCCGCGTCCAATTGCTCATATTGCTGTCCTCTGCTAATAAAAGTCTTCTTGATCTTTGGCCTCTTGTAGATTCTCCACTTCTTGTAGGATTTCATAGTATTTTCCGTCATTTCTTTGCGATCATCCATTTCACTTCAGTTTCTTTGGAGTTCTTTTCAAATCGTACAGTTTTGCCTGCTTTCTGGCGATTTACTTCGCAATTTTTTTTTGAATATAAATCCTCAAGAATCACACATAAGAAATCACTTTAGTTTGCTTATCTATCTAGAACACGGCAAAAATATTGAGAAAAAAATCTCACTTCACAATCTTGTAGAAATTATAAGAGAGAAGGTGATAATAATGCAAATATAACACTCTCATTATCTCGTCGCGCGGATTAAGTGTTTATGTGCCGCTTTTGGAGCGGCTGGTGTGCGAGTTGTATGGCAAAACAGGTGATCCGACAGGTGATTCAGTGATTATTTATAATTAATTCACCACCAAATAAAAACAGTTCACACGTTAAGTAGCAAATAGTCACTGTCTTGGAATTATCACTGCAATTCTCAGGAATTTCACTGGTTTTCTCCTAAATTGTCAATGAACAATGCTTCAGCAATTTCATCTGCATTCTTTTCCTGCTATGGAATTTTACTCTTCAGCGATATTTGCATAATTTCTCGATGGAAAACTGAGATTATACGCCAAGAATCACTCATTTGGAAAGATATTCGTCTATTTCGCCACACACTTTTGGTCATTCACTTCACGATCACTGTACAATGATCTCGCGTTCTCTTGAGCAATTCACCACCGCGGTTTTCCGCACTTGCTGCAGACATTTACTCTTAACATCCCCGGAGGAAAGTGTGGAGAAAAGTGTGCGTCTGTCACTGGTTCGCAGTGCGTGTACACACTGAGTGATCGCGAAATGAAAACTGAATCACTCCGTGGATCGACAATTGTACAATACTCTCTGGTCACGCTTCTGTTGCTGGTGACTCTCCAGTGGAAGTGGCATTCGCTGTTCCTCCTCCCCACAAGTGCTGTTCGTCTAGGCTGGGGGCCCATTCTTCCACCGTTTCAATGCACCTCCACCACACACATTTAGCAGGTGAATTGGTCAATTCACCGGGATCCCCTTAAAAACCATCACCCACACTACAAATTCGCCTCTTTTCATTCAATTTCTACCCGATCATCGGAGCATAAACAACGATCGGTGTTTTGATTTACCTCTCTTGCCTCCCGGGCGCAATTTGCCTGGAAAAAAGAGATCATTTGCAGTCAAATGCGGTGGCAGAAAGAATTCAAGTGAATAAGACAGAATAATGGATAACACAAAAGTGCAAACTCTGTCGCACTTGATCAAATTGACGTCAGGATTAAAGTGGAATTAATTGAGAGATCTTTCTTTTGCCCCTCAAATTCCTCCCAATGATTTCTTGGATTTCTTTTGTTGTTGTAAATTTGAAGTATTTGGATAATAACCATAAAATTCATATTTTTCACTACACATTTCTAAACGCAAAGGTCATTAGTTCTTTTATGGTTAAATTATGTGCGGAAAAATTTCGTAATTAGAGCTTTATTTTCGTAAAAATATCATAATAATTACTCGCCCACGAAATCTTATACATTCTAATCCTCAAATTTTCAGACTCATAAACCGCCACTAAAATAATCTATTATAAGAATATTTTCTTCGTGATGAACTGTAAAAATTGTCACACGACAAAATGTGACAAATTCTGCTGAGGAAAACGCCCAAGAAATGTAATTAATTCATCGTTTAAATGTGCACGATTGCTTTGTTATACAATCAAGCACAAAGGCCAAGACAGTAAAGAAATTGGTGAAAGAGTCGGAATTGATAAAGAGTTCAAAGCAAGGCAAAAAAGACACAAAATTTGACCGTCTTTCGAGGCTTCCTTTTTGGCCAAGAAAATCATAATATTTGACTTGTCATTAAAGAGTTATTTTCATTGATAAACACCCCCAGTGAGTGACTCTTCAAGTGCTCACCGATATTGAGTATTAGATTTGATCGATTAGCGAGTGCTTCGACTGATAAAGAAGTGCAAAAGAAGTGAAAAGTGGAGCAATGTCGTGATATTTACAACTCCGTTTTACTACCACGAATTAAACATTCTCTGAAGACACTTTTATCAGCTTATGACTCATGTTGATATCAAGTGCTTGAGAAATTTTGCAGATGATGAATTTATGCTGGTGGAGAAAATTCTGAGAGAGTCTTTAGTTGTTCTGGAACACGTGCAGCACTTCCCATCGTGAACATGACACACAATAGACGTCACGGTCTTTGACCTCTAAACAGCGGCACAATTTATAAATTTCCCTCCTTTTGTCTCAACTCGTGGTCAAGGCTTTTCTCTCATCTTCACGGAGACTCTAAAATTCTAACATTTTTCCTAATTATCATCATGTTAAGATCAACTAGAATTATTAACTCTTCTGAGAATCGAAATACGGCAGAAATAGATCATTTCCCATCGCATTTAGAGTGGATAAACCAGCAACATAAATGAGTTTCCCGGGAATTTTGTCCATCAATTGGTATCAATTGAGAGCATGCTTACCAAAATGATTCCCAGTAAAACTTGTGAATTGTTTACCTCAATTGATTTTTCTTAATTGAGTTTGTCTGTTAATCTATCAAGAGCATCATTGACGAAACGTCTGCATCTCATCAGTCATCTCCGTCGGTCAATTAAGCAGCAAATGAAGGAAATTCTTTGTACTCACGCGCTTACTGTGCATTCCTCAGATGCGCCGACGATTGGGGCATTGAGAGTGTCGGATAAGTTCGAAGACGCTGCAACTCCAGCAATGTGCTCAACTCTAGAATTTGTGTGTGCTGACGCTGAACCTTTCGCACTAATCTCGTTCGCTCGGCGATAATCTCAAGCCTGAGATTTTGTGCTTCAATTTCCTGCTCCTCCAGCGTAGAATCACGCTGAGCATGTTGCTGAGAAACATCGAAATTCAGTTCTTGAATCTTCCTATCCAAATTATCATTCTCACGCTTCTTCTGCTCAATCTTCTCCTCCATCTCTGTCACTTGTTTCCTCCTGAAAATGGGTTTTTGGAATATTAAGTGGAACTTGGGGGAAAACTGCCCCCATTGATGAACTCACATGTCACCAAATGACTTCTCACAGGAAGCAATCATCGCCTCTATTTCACGATTCAGCGCCGCCTGGCTGACATCCTCTGTCCAGCCCTTCTGTTTCCGCTTCAACCACGTTTGCACCTCTTTTGTAATCTAGCCGTGAAAGAGTGGCACTTCATTTAGACACGGAAAATTGGCCCACATTCCTTTCATACCTTGCACTTCTCAATCACCCTGACGAAGTCCTTCATGTCTCTGATGGTCATCTTGAGGACTCTGTGCTCCCACTCCTTGTGAATGAGCTTTCGCCGGAAGACGGCCGCATTGGACATGGCCACCAATTTCTTCTGGCCAGATTTCTTAATCACCCGATTGATGTCATCGACATCAATCACAGAGAGTAAAATTGCGTCGTCAAAGTCAGAAATTTTGCCAGTCAGTGGAATTTCAACATTTCCACGCTTCATCACAAGTTGAATGGTGCGATTGACGGAATTCTTTTGCTGTGCATGAAGAAAATTGCATCATTAATTGAGGAGACATACATTAAAATACACCCTTTCTAAATCTAATTATACTCGATTCTCTTTCAGATCCTCCAGCTTCTTATCAAGGGCTGCCAAAGTGGTTCTGCGTGCGCCAATTTCCCGCGCCAAAGCATCCACACAAGCGTCCGCTTCAGCCAGCTGAACGCCACAGCTGCGCACCTTGAATTCACTCTCAATCTTAATGCGACGCATTCGACACAGAAGATCCCACAGTTTCTCATCCATGGTGGGACAATTCGCCGGCTGATCAATCTGCTCGATGAGGTTCAGGTAGTCGAAGCACTCCTGCGGCAGTGGAGGACCGGATTTTGACACATTCCGACTTATGACTCTCCTCGCGAGATCCATGAGGATCACAGAAGTCGCCCAGGCTCTCATTGTCCACCTCGGCCGACGCCTAAAAGAGCAAAAGCTACAAGTTTTCTCCGTCTTAAAAAGTAATACTCAGTGATAAACTCACTTGAACAGCTTATAAGCTTGATCTACTATCGATATGGATGCAAATTCGCCGAAGTTATTCTTGAACTGCTTGTCCAGGAGGCGATCTTTCGACTCAAGAGCGTCATAATTCACTTTACAGTCCATCGCTCTCTTCTCGGCATCATGCATCGTGGCGGTGAGGGCATTAATCTGCCTCTTGATGCTGATGATCTCCTGGCGAATCTCATGCTCTTGCCTCGTGAATTGAATCCTCTTGTAATTGTACATGGCATTGCGGAGAATCTTCAGATCTTCCTGATTGATTGCCATCTGCACCTTCACTTTGATCTTCGCCACTTCTGCCAACTTCCTGTTGAACACGTAAATCTGCCGATCCAGAGTCTCCTGCAGCTTGTGCTTCTCGCACAGCAACTGATCTCGATATTTTTCCCGCTCAGCATCGAGGAAATTCAATTTCTCCTCATACTCTCTCACTGCTCTCCAATCATGCTCATCGTACTCCCGCAGATCCTTCTTTGTCTGCACAGCCGCCGGGATGACGGGCATCTTCTTGATCTCATCCTCCCAGCGAATCTCAAGAACACCATCCATCATTTGCTGCAAAGCCCTCTCACGGAAGTCATCCGCCATCAACGCCAGGCGCTTCTGTTCGGCCTCAAAAGCCTCCTTCTCCATCAATTCCCGCATGCTGGGCGATATGTACGGCTCAACGGGCACTTCCTCATCGGTCACCTGGACAATTGTGTGCGGCTTCTCTTCTGGAGTGTACTCAGGATCGATGATTTCATCCTCATACACGATATTCGTCTCAAGGAGTTCAGAGAGAATGTTCAATTCACTCTGAATGTCTCGCAAACGATTGTTTCTCTCCTTCACAATCTCCATTTCTCGCTCCTTGCGCTCCTGCAAATCGTTAAATTGCTCGTTGAAGAACTCTCTCAGCGCCAGTGCATCGAAATATCCAAAGATCTTCTCCACGTGCATCTGCTCAAAGGTCACAACTTCCAATTGATTGTACCGTGGCAACTGAGAGGTGATAAATTCACGTGCAGACGTTCCAGAAGCCAATGGAGTTCTTGTTGCCTTGCCATCGTCCACTTTGACTTTCTCCAGTGACAAAATTCTCGGCTCCTGGGCCAGAACATACTCCAGTTGACTGGTGGGAATGGGTTTCCACGGGAGAAATTTGTCAGAATTTGTGAGATTCTCCAGACGAATCCACATCATTATTTGACTGAGTCGCTTTTCCCAGATCTCATCAATCTGCAGCACTGGATAGTTTTCAATGAACAGACTGGAGAAAATCCCTCGCACTTTTGTGCTCTTCACAGACATCTGATCCCAGCACGACTTTCTGATCCATTCTGTTATCTCATTCTGAGCCGCTATGAACTCCTGCATCTTCCCAATTTCCTCCTGTCGATCGCGTTCGGCTCTCTTTATCATATTCTCCACATGATTTGAGTCCAAATTGAACTCGTGAATGGGCAGTTTCTCCTCGTCAGGACACACTTCATTGTTGTCCAGCAGTTTGCCAATCTCTCGCCTGAGATTGTCCAAATCCCTGAGAATGGAATCACGCTTCTCCTGATACTTTTGCCTCTCACGACTCTTCTGCTCCATTCGCTGCACTTCCAGCCACGAGGCGTCGCCGAATGTGGCCGCTGGCGTGTGTCCTATTGTCGGACAGAGACACTTCTCGCGGATCTCCAGGCGACTCAGCTCGAACTTCCCACCTGCGTGGCTCAGAGGCATGATTTTGAGATTCGGCCGGAAGCAAATGAGATTCCCGGTGAATCCCAAGCAGACAACATACTCCAGAGAGTGACTCACGACAGCCCTCTGAACACCGTGAGTCCTGCGGTGGTGAGAAATGAAGCTTGTGATGCAAGTCATTGTGCGAGAATCAAAGAGACACACTTGGCCATCGAGTCCCCATGAGAGGATGAAATCTCCACATGTCTTCACTCTCACGTACTCCAAGAGATGATCGGTTTTCACATCTTGCAGCACCACAAATTCCAATTGATCAGCATTTTCGGCCAATTTGAGGATCTTCAAATTGGAATCTAGATAGAAAGTTGCCACGAAAATGTCCTGTTCATTTCGCATTTCAGTAATTGCTGTCAATTTCTTATCACAATGCGAAACAGGACGAAATGTTATGTCTTCTTCAGTAATTGTGGTCAAAAGTGTCTTATCAGAGGCAACTTTTGAGCCATCAGCTTTGAGTAATGCGAAAATCTTCCAGAAATTCCCACCATTTTCCGCAATGACAAAATCCAGAAGGTCCTTTGGGAGGGAAAAGTGTCTCTTGATCTCTACAATTCCACCAATTTGTCCTGTTATCACAAACATCTCCTTTTCAGCATCAAAGACAACAATTTGTGATGCATTTGCGGAGAACTTGATCATTCTTATTGGGGAATTACAGACGTGAAAGCCAACCAAAGGTTGAGGATTTTCCGCCGTGTACAAAGACAACAACTCTACATGTCCTGAAGAATATCCCAGACAAATTACTGGCAAGAGTGGATGAGAATCATGAGCAGAAACTCCAACTTTCAAATACTGCGATATCAATTTGCCGGAACTCACTTCGAAAATTGAAACTCCTCGACTTTTGTCCATTGTGGCTAAGAAAGTTCCACCAGGATTAATCAAGCTCATCATGTGGAAGATTCTCTCGCGCTTCTTCACCTCTTTGGTGTCAATCTTGCCCTCGGTGAGGAGGATTTTCCACACAGATCCTGTTTCATCCACTCCAGCAATTAAATCACTTGAATGCGTGCCCAAGAAACGCAAATGGAGATTCTCCGGAGACACAGAACACATTTCCGTGAACGCTGTGCCATTCTGCTGAAAGAGGCGAATAGTGTGATTCACTGAGAGAAGAAATCCACCCTGATGCGGAGCGATCAGGCTCGTGGAGTCTGCAGAAACTTCCTGTTTGGTCTCCTGAACGATGCAAAGCGATTGATTGCTTCCAGGATAGATCTGATGAACGCTCCCCTTCCTGGTGGCCACAAGAAGAGCACCACTGAAGAGATAAGTGGCTGTGAAGGGACTGGATTCTCTATCGAAGCTCAGTTTGATCTTCTTCTCGATCAATTTCATCGTATCGACGCACACGTGAATGTCCCAAATGGTCAGTTTTCCAACTCTCGTTGCCAATTGGCAGAGACTCAGAGGCTGAGATGGTGAACAGAGGATAATCTGATCGCTGGCAAATATTCCACTCTTGCGGGTGGCCAAAAGCTGTCCAGATCTCCAACACCAGATCTCCAGAACAAAGTCCGGAATTCCAGTGAGAGCAATTAGATATTCTGTCTCAGAGAATGCCAAGGAAAGGTAGTTGGTCACGCCAGAACCTGTGCAGGAAAATTATCTGAAAACTTCTAGCACGCCTAAGAAGTGGGAAACTTACTCTGCAGCCGGTAAATTGTCTCGAAAGACGGATAAGATTGCACGAGAATTGAGGGTGATTGCGAAAGCTCAGCGAGAGCGAAGATCTGCAGGGATTTGTGCCCTGCAATGCAGGATATGCCGTCACCTCTCTCAAAGGAGTCCGCTCGGTAAGTCTTCTCATTTCCGGTGGATGTGTCGGTGAAGACGATGGAGTTGCTGTGTCCGGAAAAGAGAATTCCTTTTCCCAGGAAGCACGATGATTCAACATGTTTGTGTTTCACCCAACTGCGGATATTCAGAAAGTGATCAGTAAAGTGATAACAGGTGAAGAGATAAACACTTACGAGACTTCAATCAGCGAGGATATTGAGGGCATTATTCACACTCTTTTATAGAGAAGAGAAAACAGGAACAACAGGAAAGATCATCGAACAAACAAGTAAATAAATGTCTTGGAAACGCAATTTTACTCGCTCATCTCAATGAATCTCGAATTCTCTTCATTCTGAGAACTACTGTATTTATTCTGCGCTTTGTTGCACAGCAGAGAATTTTATTGTGGGATTTAAAGTGATATTTTATAGAGAAAACCAGAGCCGGTTTCCTAATTCAAGTGTAACCTCACTTTTGGCTCAGTTTGCGCGCTTTTCGACACACAGTCATCGTGTCGATCAGCGTCCGCAGCGCCACTGCGGCAAATTTGGTGACTGTGCGGGGGAGACGTCAAGAAATTAGGCAGAGAAAAATCGAAATTGTTTGATAAATGTGAAGAGAGCAGGAAAAAGGCGTAATCCGTGTACATAGAGAGCTCATTGTGGTCGAGATGAACGTGAAAATGCCGGATTTCAACGTGAAGAAGCTGGTGAAGGAGGCGGGCAGCACCCTGTCGCGGGTGGTGCAGGTGAGTCTGAGTGGGGGCTTCCTGGGTGATGACTTCGTCATGCGAGCACTCGAGCTTGATCGGTTTGTTTGTGTTTTCCTCTTCTCGCGCTATGGCAAAACACAGTTGACGGAAGAGAAGCTGGGCACGTCAGAGAAGACGGAATTGGACTCACACTTTGAGAATCTCAGCGAGCGCGCCGAGTGCACAAAGCTATGGACGGAGAAATTGGTGCGGAACACAGAGGCGGTGCTGATCCCAAATCCGGGCAATCGCGTGGAGGACTTCATCTTCGAGAAGATCGAGAAGAAGAAGCCCAACCGCCTCAGCAACTTGGAGTACCTCGGCCTTGACATGATTGAAGTGAGTGTGAAATTTTCCACTGAGCCGGGGAGAAGGGAAATACGACGCAAAATCCGCATCTCTCTTGTGTCCTCCGTAGGCGGGCGGGGAGTTTGGCCAGGACGGCGCATACGGGAGCACGCTGATCAAGGTGGGACAGGCGGAGCAAAAGCTGGGTCAGTGCGAGAGGGACTTTATCGGATCGGCCGGGATGTGTTACACGCAGCCGCTGAAGAAGTTCCTCGAGGGCGAAATGAAGACCATCATCAAGGAGAAGGGCATCCTGGAGACAAAGAGGTGAGAGCTGCAAGTGCTTTGTCGTGAGAGTGCAATTGTAAAGTGTCCTTTTTCCCCTTTGCAGATTGGATCTCGATGCGTGCAAGAATCGCGTGAGGAAGGCCAGAAGCATGCTGGGACAGCAAACGGTGAGTCATTCCTGCCAAGACTGCAGTCACTGAAACTGTGTCTCTCCCCTCAATGTAATTTACTAATCTAGCGCTTTCTGTCTTGGTAAACATTGCTCTCAAATGCTGCTGGCAAATTAACAAAAAAATGCGTTTTATAGAAAGATGGAATTCCGCCAGAGGTGACTCTGGAGCAGGTACTAATCTCGCTAACATTCCTTCCTCCAATTGCTGATTTGTTCACAATTATTCCTGCAATTTTACTCCAACTAACAATTGGACTTTTTCCCCTGACTTTACTCTCTCAAAACTAATGTGTTTTGTTGTGTTTTTCAGGCCGAACGTGATCTTCGAATAGCGCAGTCTGAGTTTGATCGCCAAGGAGAGATCACGAAACTCCTGTTGGAAGGCATCAGCACATCACAGTCTAGTCATTTGCGCCACCTTCACTCCTTCGTGGAGGTTCAAGTGCGCTACTTCAATCAATGCGTGGAAATCATGAATGGACTGCAGCGCGAATTGGCCAGGTGAGTTCATCCCAGAAGTCTCCTGCCCCTAAAATGTTCAGTACTTTTTCCCCCGTAAGAATAACCCCGAAAAATGTTTATATTTTCTATTAATTTGTCGTTAATTCCCTGTTTTTTTTTCTCTTCAACTTTCTTTCTTTTTCTCTTCCTGTCTTCTTCTTCTTCTGAACAAAAACCAACCCCGAAATAATCGTTGTGATCCAACTTATGTCTCGATGTTGTTCCGTGTTTTTGTTCGTGAACAAACAAACGTTGAAAAACAATCTTAAAACAACTCTTCCGAAATCCTTCCACGTACAGCATGCGTCCTCCAACGCCTCGCTTGCGTGTCAATAGTGAAGATCTCGTAGATTGTGACGCGTCCGGGCCTCCCTTTATGCTAACCACCCACAATGCCACTTCCTCCTTGTCCGCCATCCACAGTCAGTCGCCACAATTGAATGCTTTCATTGCTGAAACACCCACGATGAGGAACTTGCAGGGCGATAATGACGAGATTATCAATGCTTTTGCTTCAATTGGCCACACTGAGAATATTTCTAGTGTCTAGAATTGGCGAGAAAGAGAGAGAGAGAGAGAAGAAAGTCGTTGGGGTGCAAAAGAGTCTGGTTTTTCCTTTTGTGATGTGGGTGGCGATTAGACAACAGTTTGATTGCATAAGAAGAAGTTATTGATTTTCGCCATATGGTTTTTGTGAGACACATATTCATATTGGCATGTTTGGAAAGAAAAGAGAAGAGAAAAAAATAAGATGTTTCGGTAAATTTCCGCTATAAAATATATGATGACTTATTGTGAAATTATCATATCATGAAATCATGCCTTAAAAGTTGTTGTAAATATTTGTACAATTTCTTGACAGAAGAGACTCTTTTGCTCATTGAGAAATTACTTGAATTCTGAAACTTCTTCTTTTTACATCTTTCTAATCTCAATATAAACTTCTCTCTCTTCACATTTAATTGCCTTCAATTACATTGAATCTATATGCAATTGGATGAATTTACAGTAGAATATAAATGTTTCATTGGATATTAATGGGGCGTAAAGTTGATTCTTGTTTGTTTTTAAAGCAATTTAAGACTGTTCGTTCTTCGTTGATTGGCATTGAATTGTTTTCCTAAAAGCAGTCATTTAATCTTCAAGGATTGATTTCCAATAAACACTGAAAATACATCAAAATTAGAGGTGATTTCATACCGATTTGTTTCGTATCGTAGTTATTAAAATAAAATTGATAGATGATTTTATTTAATTTAAAAGTTCTGCAATTGATGTGTATTAAATTGCTATAAATCAAAAACACGCCTCGTTGATATTCAATGAACGTAAAATTGGAATTTATTTCGAGCTTCAAATAGTCACACAATCTTTTATTTTAGTTTCAATGCTTTCTCTTTATTTTTTCCTTATTTTGCTCTTTGCAAGAATAGAATTTTATCGTTGAGATTGAAGAAATTCTGTAGGATTTTAGCAGCGTCGTGTCAAAATTGAATTTCCCTCCTGGAATTTAGCCAATGATTTTTTTTTCCTTTTCTTGAGTTTCCCAAAAAAAAGTGCAAATGAGGATGATTTTTGTATATAATTTTCCTATGAACGTGAATTTATTAGTTTGGGAGGCCCCAATCCGTATGTTCCCGTTGGACTGCCCGATGAAAAGGCCAACAGCGATGCGAATGGTAGCGAAGTGGGTGGAGGAAACATGAGGCGGGCTCGTGTCCTGTGTTCTTATGACGCCAGCGGAAGTACAGAGCTCAATTTGACGGCAAATGAGGTGTGTAAATTGCGTGTGTGTTTTATTGCACAATTTCACTCTGCTCTGCTCTCGGGTTTTTCAGGTGATATTTGTCTCAGAATGTAATCCACCGAATCCCGACTATATGCATGGGAAGCAAGGTTTGCTCAAGGGACTCGTGCCACGCGCTTTCCTCGAGATGCTCGACGATTGAGAAGCAACAGCAGCGGGTGTGTTTCTCCAGGCTCTGCTGGCGGAGGAAATGTGTGCGCGTGAGTGAGTGAAAGGAGAGAAAATTCATAGGATGCAGAGAGGACAAAAAAAGACACATTTATTGTGGAGGACAAATAATTTATTCACTATACAAAAAGAAAAAGAATATTAACGATATAAAAAATATTTACTTATATTTAGAAGAAGAAGATGGAGAAGAAGATGTTGGCGAAAGCATGTGAGACACGCAGTCGGTGTAGTTGTGAGATGATTTAGCGAATAATTTAACAAGAAAAAAAAGGATTAACAGTAAGGAAGAGAACAATATTACTTAATGCAACGCAATACTCCCTGGAATAGACTCACAAAACATTTTCCATACAAATATTCAGTGTCATTCTTATGCAATTAACCAAGAAATCACATTGGAAACACACAATTGAGGAGAGACTTTAGAATTTATTTAACACATCATTTCTTTCACCTTCACCTCAAAATGCAGAGTTGAAAGTGTAGCGAAAAATAGACTTGTTTAGAATCTCTGATGATGAGAAATCATGTTGAGCAGTGACTTTAGTTAGTTTGTTAAACACTTTCAGTGACAAATTGAATAATCACGAGAAATTATCACTGAAATTAGAAGATATAATGAGCTTAATTGGCTTAATTGACGCAACATTTATTCTTCAAACTGAATTATTCAGTCCAAAATGCTCGGTGATTTTTTCCTCAAATTACCGAAAAAGATCATTTCTAAGCCTCAATTAAAAAAAAACGTCATCAAATGAAAATGCTGCCCTCCTGAAGTTAATATTTCCTTTCTTTATCAATTCTTCAAAAGAAATGTGTTTCCACAGATTTTATCTCATTGATTTAATTCAATTCTGCATTACTAATGCAATCACACTGCCGACCAAATTTGGATCTCAATATTTTTTTGTATATTCTCATTGAAAAAAAAGATTCATTCATTCATTACAACTTCAATTCTCTGTGAAAGAGTTTATAAAGAAGAGAAGCTAAAAAATGTCCAAATTTCTGAAAAGTGTCGCATGAAATGCTATTAAAAATTGCATAATTCCTTTGGAAAAGCTGTGGTATATTTGTTTATCGTGTTTTATTCTGATCTAATTTTTTATTTTTGTTTAAAAAAAAAACTAATATGAATATTGTGAAAAAAAGACACTTTTAAAGTCAAATTATTGTATTGAAAATCATCTATTAAGGCTTTTATCAATTCCTTGATGTGCTTTTTTTCTTTTTTCGAGAAGAGTTAAATGAGGAGAACGAGAGAAAATAATAATAATGTATCAAAATTTATTCAATTATATTAATCCTTGTCTCAATTATATTTCACTGAGAAGATGAGAGAGAAAAAAAACTCGGGATGAACTCTTTAATGTCATTAAATTTAATAAAACTCTCTAAATCTAATTAACTTTTAATGAACATTCTTCCATTGTAATTGTTATTAAAGTGAATCTATATATTTAAAGAGAAGAAAAAAAAACACTTTATCTTCGTAAAAGCGACACATTAAGAAACTCACTATAAAAATTACTTATATTATCGAATTATAGTGGAATATTTAAAGGCAAAGAGAAGAAATTACTTTTTAGCTTTTGTCGCCATGTATGTTGTTTGTCAATTATATTCTCCTGAAGATAATGAAACAAAACAAAAAACAAACTATTTAGCGTTATCAAGGACAGTGCAAAAGAAAAGGATCGCTTCGTTCAATTGTTGAGAGTGCCTCTCGTACAGTGGGGTGGGGTGTTGTTTTGTTGGGTGTTGTGTGGCAATAAGCAAAAAATAGGCATCACAGTTCTTGAATCTATTTACCATCACACGTTGGATTTCTAGAGATTTTTCATTGATTATAAGAAGGAAGGAAAATTAGAGAAGAAACTCAATTATAAAAAAAAGCTGTTTTTAGAGACCCTGCCTGAGTGACTTGTGAAGGATGTTAACGAATCTTGCAGAAATTTTTTGTTTTATTTACCAGAAGAGAAAAAAAAACAATAAATTTGTGATGTGTTTAAAAGGAGAGAAAAAGACAATTTCTCGCATAGCAAAATTTATTCCAAGAGCCTCACAAGCACACGCTCCAGAGCGATGATTCCGGACCCAGGAATAAATCCAGATTGAGGGCATTTTTACTTCTTCTTGGACACACCGACAGTCCTTCCGCGACGACCGGTCGTCTTGGTGTGCTGACCCCTCACGCGGAGGCCCCAGTGGTGGCGCAGACCGCGGTGGGCGCAGATCTTCTTCAGTCGCTCGAGATCGTCACGGAGCTTGGACTCCAGCACGGCCGAGGTGAGCTGATAGTACTTGCCGTCAGTGACGTCCTTCTGCCTGTTGAGGAACCAGTCCGGGATCTTGTAGATGCGTGGATTCTGGATCACGGCCACCACTCGCTCGACCTGCAAACAATTCACACGCACACAAATTACAATCCCTTCATTCCCCAGGGGGGCATTTGCTGAACTCACCTCCTCGTCCGTGCACTCTCCGGCACGCTTTGAGAGGTCCACGTCGGCCTTCTTCAGGGCAATGTTGGCGTAACGACGCCCCACGCCCTTGATGGCAGTCATAGCGATGGGCACCTTGCGCTTGCCATCGATATTTGTATTCATGAAACGCAGAATATGCTGGAATTTCTCCGGAATTATCAGCGACTGCAGAGAAAAAGAAAATCATTTATTTCCACGACGGCTCACATAACCTCAATATCATGTGAAATTTTTCTTCGTGATTTTCACGCATTTTTCACTCATTGCTCCACAAAATCTCATCACAAACTCATAGATAAACTATTCATTTACGAGTGTGATATATTTCCAGTGAGGAAATGGTGAAAAATCACGAGGAAAAGTGCAAAAACTGCGCCACAAACCATGTTTCCGTCTTCACAGTGACTGCTTCGGGAGGAAAAGAGACATGGCCGAGCGGAAGCTCAACTGTCATACAAACTGTTATACCAAGAAACCCATAAACGGTATCTATCGATAAGTTGCCGTCAACAGGTTTCGCATGTCAAAACAAAGTGCTTGTATGCTAGGAAAATTTGTGCTTTCTCGGGGTAAGAAAACGGAAAATCCACGAAAACTCCATGTCTGATGAATATTCGATTGTGATGTATCATGGTGAATTCAACAAGAGTCGCTGTGGATACTGCAAAAAGGAGAACACGTGCAATTCTCACGGTGAGAATGTCGCGTAGAGTTCTTTGTCATGCAAATCAATGCTGAGCGAGTCCTTTTTGGGGCATTTCTTGCAGGGATGACGGCACACGTAATGGCCGTAAATGACTATCAGGATCTCATTGATCGAGGCTGGAGGCGTTCTGGTACATTCTGCTATAAACCCACAAATGCCACAACTTGCTGTCCCTCCTACACAATAAGGTTAGAGAGATCAGAGGCAAGAAAAAGTCTCAAGGAAAGAGATTCTTAAGACTTCTAACTTTGCAGATGTGACGCGTTGAACTTCAAATTGTCCAAATCACACAAGAAAATCCTCAAGCGAATGAACAAGTTCCTGCGAGATGGGATAAAGGAGTGTGGAGAGAAGGAATCTGCCCATGATGGGGAATCTGACGTGGCCAGTGAGCCTCAGATGATTCCACCGGCTTCCGCCACTAAGATAGATATCAGTAAAATAGTGAATAAGTTGCCCAAAGGCAGCGACAGGCCGCCTAGTGAATCAGCACACAAGGTTGAGCCTTCGCAGGCGATGGAGAGTGGCGATAGTCTGCCGAGGAGTGCTGGTCAGAACATGTCAAAGCCGCCGTGCAAGAAGGCGAAGGTTCTGCGTCTGGAGCGGAAGCAGGCGAAGATGGCACAGCGAGAGGCGGAGGGAATCTCTGTGCAGCCTCTTGCCAAGGCGCCGAAGAATGTGGAGAAGAGCCTGGAGGACTTCCTGGGCGAGCAGCCAGTCGATGGGAAGCACAAGCTGAAGGTGAGAGAGAGAAGATGCGGCGGGTTCTCTGTGGCCCCGGCAATAATCCTAGAACTCTTCTGTATGCCCCAAATTCCAGGTGAAACTCATTCCATCCGCGAAAGGGGCCACAGGTGAAGCACTAGCACTGTATCGAAAGTACCAAACTGTGATCCATCGTGATCCGCCGGCCAAGAACACCGGAGAATCCTTTACACGATTCCTCTGTCGATCACCACTTCAGGTTTCTATTCCCTTTCTTGTTGTCTCTCTCTCTTGTAGATTAAACTGGTGTGCGCCACTTCGCGTGAATTTCTGTCCAGTGTGGAAAGGGAGTATGAATTGTATCAGAAATACCAGACAGTGATTCACAGGGAGCCACCGGAAGATGTGGATGAATTTCAGAGTTTCTTGCAACACTCCCCATTGCAGCTCAAGCTGAACAGCACATCGCCGCCGAAGGGCTACGGATCCTTCCATCAGCAGTACTGGCTGGACGATCGTCTCATTGCCGTGGGTGTGATTGATGTGCTGCGCAATTGCGTCAGTTCTGTCTATCTCTTCTACGATCCGGAGTTCAGCTTCCTCTCTCTCGGCACGTACAGCTCGCTGCGTGAGATCGCCTTCATGCGCGAGCTGCAGAAGTCCTGTCCGGAGCTCAAGTACTACTACATGGGCTTCTACATCCACTCATGCCCGAAGATGCGCTACAAAGGGAAGCTTCAGCCGTCCTATCTCCTCTGCCCAGAGGTCTACACGTGGCATTTAATAACGGAAGGTGTGCTGAAATCCTTTCCATCCTGCGCTCCTTGTAATTGAACACTCTTGTCTTTGGCAGATCTTCTGAAGAAGCTCGATCGATCAAAGTATTCAAGATTCAATGAAGATGAGCAGGCGAGAGATAAGGATGAATTCCAGCTGAGGCATCTCGAGAGTGTTGTTTGCTTGTACGACAACACTATTATGTACTTTGAGGATTACATACATGTGAGAGAGTCTTTTAAAATAATCCCATTTGAGATTAAGTGTTTCTGATCACATTCAACTCCCCCGAATTGCAAAATAAGCTGATAACCGACATTCATCGCTTGTTCCTAATCACATCAGAGCTTGCAAACAAACATTAGATTGAAAATATTACCATATTTTGATCGATAAAACACATCAATCATTCCGAATTTCGCCTCTTAAACGACTGATTTCGTGTAGAACTCGTGATTTAATGCGTGGGATTTTCTCAGATTTATTCAGAGCAATTAGTGGTTGATAAATTGCGCTGTTATTGAGCGATCATGTGATTTATTTATCAACTTTTTCTGCTTTTCAGCTGCACGCCGGCGACGAGGAGCGGCGATTGACCCTCGAGTATGGTCGTTTGGTGGGAAGTCCTTGTTCACGAAGGATTCTGCTCTATAAAAATTGATGCAAGAGGCAAAGAAAAGAGTTGGAGTTTAGTTAAAATAAATTAAAGTTTATTCGTTAAATTAACATCTCATTTAGAGTTTAAATGCTGTTTATGCGCGACAATTGCTTTAAAAATCTGTTGTTTTTTTCATCTTTCGTCTAATTTACACACACAAAAATTGTCTCTAAAAACTCTTTTGATGAACTCTTTTGTAGCTCTGATTTTTGTGTGTTTTCTGCAGAAATACAGTGAATTCTTGTTCCGCCTGTAAAGTTGTGTATAAAATATATTTATAATTTACATCCAATCTCTCTAATATGAAAATCTACAGTAGACGATTGAATTTTCTTGTGTTGAGGAAGAACTTTTATGGGGAGGAAAAAGGGTGTAAAATTGGGAGTTCTTTTGTACACAAATCTCCTAGTGATCCTCCTTGATCTTCGTCAGGAGTGCATCACAAGTCTTCTTGGCGTCGCCCAACAGCATTGATGTGTTTGGCTTGTAGAAAATGGGATTGTCCACGGCAGCATAGCCAACGCCCAGCGATCGTTTCATCACGACAACCTGCGCAAAAAAGAGGAAAGAAGTTAAGAAAATCTGCATTAATTCAATTTCAGGACAAGAATTTCACCTGATCGGCCTTCCACACTCTCAACACCGGCATTCCGGCAATGATGGAGTTGGGATCATCTTCAGCGGCACTGTTGACGGTGTCATTGGCGCCAATCACCAGCACGAGATCTGTGTCCGTGAAGTCATCGTTGATCTCCTCCATCTCGAGCACATCGTCATAGGGTACGCCCGCCTCGGCCAACAGCACATTCAGCTGTCCGGGCATTCTGCCCGCCACGGGATGAATGCCGAAGCGCACCTTCTTGCCCTTGCCCTTGAGGATGGACACCATTTCGGCGATGGGATATTGCGCCTTTGCCACGCACAGCCCGTAACCGGGCGTGATGATGATGTTCTTCGCATTCTTGATCATGTCCACGCATCCGTCCACATTCACTTCCGTGTGCGTGCCCGTGATCTCCATGGCCTTGCCGCCGCCCGTGGACAGCGTGCCGTAGCCGCCCAGGATGACATTGGGCAGTGAGCGATTCATGGCCTTGCACATAATGTAAGACAGAATGGCTCCGGACGATCCGATCAGCGCACCCACGATTGTCATCAGGTTGTTGTTGAGCATGAAGCCTTCGGCGCAGAGCGCCCAGCCGGAGTAGGAGTTGAGCACGGTGATGACCACGGGCATGTCGGCGCCGCCAATGGCCGCCGTCAGAGTGACTCCCATGGCGGTGGACATGAGCGATGTGGCGCCCAGCAGACCCAGGCCGCCGGCCATCGTGGGCTCCATGAAGAACATGCCCATGGCGAGGGCGTTTCCGGCCAGCAGACCGCCGTTGATCAAATGTCTGCCGGGCAAGAGCAGAGGATTTGAGCTGAGAATACCCTGCAGCTTCCCGTAGGCCACCAGCGAGCCACTGAAGGTCACGCCACCGATGTAGGTGCCGAGGAAGAGCGCCGTCTTCAGCACATTGGCCGCCGGATCTGTGGCCAGAGTGGGGAAGTCGTGCATGTACGTGGCGACGCACGTCAGCACCGCCGCCAGACCCACCAGACTGTGGAAACCAGCCACAAGCTGAGGCAGATCTGTGATTTGGATCCTCTTGGCGATGATGCTGCCCAGGGCGCCGCCCAAAGCCGCCACGCCGCCCATCTGCATCAGCACATCCGTGGAAGGCGCCATGTAGCCCAGAGTGGCGGCAATTCCGCCAGTGACGCCAATCATGCCCAGAGTGTTGCCCAGACGCGATGTCTTCTGCGACGAGAGTCCAGCCAAGGCGCCGACGCAGCACAAACTGGACGCCAGATAAGCCATTTGGTGGATCTCCGGAAAGCCCTACGGAGGAAAACAAGCATGAATTCATTCAGAGATTTGTCAGGGATTAGAGACACTCACGGTCATGGCGGCGTATCCGTAGCCGCCCAGGAAGACGGCGGCTGGAATGCCGAAGAGCATGTTGTGCTCTGGTGGATCTGTGGGCCTCTTGAACATGTCCAGCATCCGCTGTGTGACCAGGAAGCCGCCGAAGATGTTGATGAACGAGATGAGAGCAGCTCCAGCTGCCAGCGATTCGATCGTGTTCGAGGGAGTCACGCCGCCGCCCATCAGCAGCAATCCTCCCACGGCAGTGATGCCCGAGATGGCGTTCGTCACGGACATCAAGGGCGAGTGGAGAGCCGGCGTCACGCCCCACACGGTGTGATAGCCCACGATGCCGGACAGACCGAAAGTGGTCATCATGGTCGTGAAGGCGGGATTCGGAGAAGCCACGCCGAGAGCCAGCAATGTCCCCAGACCCGCTGTGTACGTGAGACTGGACTTGAGTTGCTTCTGGAAGGGATCCTCTGGCACGGGTTCCGCCTTGGCGGGCGCTTTGGTGTCCGCAGGAGCCGCGGCGGGCTGAGCGGAGACGGGAATGACTGGCGGTGGCCACATGAGTTCGCCATTCTTCAGGATAATTGAGCCACGGACAACTTCGTCCTCCAGGCGAATGTCGAAGTGGTTTTGTTCGCCGATGGACAGGAGGAATTTGCTGATGTTGTTGGCATACAAAGTGGAACTCTGCGTGGGCAGACGACTGGCCAGATCTGTAATGCCCACGTGAACCACATCGTGCACCACCTTCACCTGCCCAGGCACCGTTGTGGCCACATTGCCGCCCGCCTCGGCCGCCAAGTCCACAATCACACTGCCGGGCTTCATGGACTTCACGTGCTCCTCCAGGATCAGCACGGGTGCCTTCTTGCCGGGAATCAGGGCGGTGGTGATGATGACATCCACTTCTTTGCACTGCTTGGCGAACAGTGCGTGTTCGGCGTCGATGAAGGCCTGACTCATCTCCTTGCTGTAGCCACCGGCGGTGCCGCCCTCCTCCTGAATGTCAATGGTGAGAAACTCAGCGCCCATGCTCTCCACCTGCTCCTTCACCACGGAACGCGTGTCGAAAGCCCTCACAATGGCACCCATGCCACGAGCCTGACCAATTGCCGCCAATCCAGCCACTCCACCGCCGATCACGAGGATCTTAGCCGGCGGAACCTTGCCGGCCGCCGTGATTTGTCCCGTGAAGAAGCGCGGGAAGTGATTGGCGGCCTCAATGACAGCTCGATAGCCAGCAATGTTGGCCATTGAACTCAGTGCGTCGAAGACTTGTGCTCGAGAAATTCGTGGAATGCAATCCATGGCTGAAAAAAGGATGAAAATCATCAGGAATTGCGGAAAAATTGCATTAATCAATTGTCCTCACCAAATGCATTGATTTTCCTTTTGCCAAGTTCATTCATAAGATCCTTATTTTGTGCCGGATAGAGGAAGGAAATGAGGGTGGAATCGGGCTTCAGCAGTGGCACTTCTTCATTCGTTGGCTGACGAACTTTCAGCAAAATGTCCGAATTGTAGATGGATTTGGAGTCCACAATCTTAGCGCCAGCTTGAACATATTCATCATCGCGAAACTTCGCCTCGAATCCCGCTCCGGATTCCACATTCACATTGAATCCCTTCTTGACCAGCGTCGCCGCCACGGCAGGCGTCATGGCCACACTGAGGAAGACAAAGAGTCCATGAAATTCAGCAATTACGGAGTAATTTTGAGTCTTCTCACCGTCTCTCATTATTCCATCGCTCTTTGGGACAGCCAATTGTGAGATTTTTGTAGGCAATCCCCTTCACAGCCTCCACGGGCTTCCCATCCTTCTGCAGAAGCTTCACAGATCCCGAAAAGAGTCTCAGCGGATGGATTGGTCGCGGGATGCGCAGCAAATGCTCACCGCTGAGCGTGCAAAGTCGAAGAACGCCTCGTGTCATTTTTCTCTGGAAATCACTTTCTGCACCGCGAAAAGAGCGTTCGCAATATTATATCTGCAGAGCAAGAGAGAGAGAGAGAGAAAGAGTCAGATTGAGCACCAACTTTGGCCAATCAATTTCTGACCCATTTTCTCATATACAAGATAAGGAATATTGTCCCCCGACCGAGAACCATCTTCTGGGTCACTGAGACATGTCAGCATCTCGCACTCTCAACGATAAAGGCAAAAGTGTGAGATGAATTGATGAAAAGGTTCCAATTGAAAAGCTTTATCATCGCAATTCGCGCATGCAAAGTGTGACCAGACGGAAGGAGGAAAAAGGACATTTTTTTCTTTTTAATTCTGAATGATGACGTGTGTTATACTTACCCAAATGCCGTTACAACCAATTCTTGAGCGTGACCTTGAATTGCATAGAACTTCTTCAGTGTTATCTTTGCTGAAGAATATGATCCTAATCACAGAATGATTCTATATGCAGACCTGCGAGAAAGTTGTGGAGTTTTACAAAACATAAACACATTTCGAATGCAAATTTAGCGTATGATTGAATTACAAGTAAGATAAGGATGAAAAACGAAAAATAAAGGTACAGTAAGAGGACTTGGCAATACGTTATGGTAAAAGTAAGGTTAGAATTGACATTTCCAAAATGGCCGATCTCGCTCCTTTATCGCTTTTTAAAAAATAAACAAAAACATGACAGAACATTAACAAAATTATGCTAGAATACAGACGCAGAAAGAGAAACTTGACTCTATTATCGTCTCTTCTCTTTCAAGTGCCACTTTGGATTTGTTTCTTTCAAGTTTAAACTCATGCCTCAATTTCTCCACGTGTTTCCGGCAAAGGTATTCTTCAGGTAAATAATACATAAATTCCTTGGGAATTCTTGCCCTAAAACATAACATTTTTTAAAAGTCTGAGTTTAGTTAAGAAATGCAGAAAAGAATCAGTTAAATATTATGCTAACAATAAAGCATTTCTCCACATCAAATTTGATAATCAGTTATTCAAATAATCAGTAACGTTTTGAGAAACTGTAAAAATTTCATATCTCGAGTCATCCTGGATCGTGAGAGTTGTTCGGTCACTTTTTGCCAGTTCCCCGTCAATTCTCTCTCGCGCTGCGCTCTCGCGAGAGATTGCCGGAGAGCATTTCCCCTCCGGCTCTCTCGCGCGCCGGCAAAGCGGGGGCCCATCGAAAGGGACGGTGAGAACGGCGCTTGCGTCCGGAGTGAAGAATTGAGAGCGCGCGATTCAGGCTCGAGAAGCCATCGAATGTTCCCTCGTTCGCGAGAGTGTTTGAGGCGAAAAAGACGAGATTTTCAGTACTAAAATGGAAGCAACAAAAAAAGACGAGCCCTTCGCAGTTTCAGTGGAATTTTCTCCTTCTCTCCCCTCTCCTTCTCCACAAACTCTCGGGACTTCAGTGGTCTGAGAATGGCTTCTTTCTCTCACTGGCGTGGCTGGGAATGTGTATTCTATACGCCATCCGCAGCGGAAGTTTCTCGCTCTTTTTTTCTCTCCTTCGTGCACGACAGCGTGGCTTTAGGGGCGGGTTTTGGGGCAATTGCTCACCACATTGTGAGGATTTTGGGGATGAAAGACACTCACCTCGGTGGTCACGGCGAATCCTGGCAGGTGGGACTGCAGAAGAACTGAGCGATAGTCACTTCACACACGAAAGAACATGGAAATAAAGTGCCGTCGAGCGACCTCTTCGAGTCACCGTTCACGACTGACGAGCCCGCTCAGGAGAAGAGCCCAGAGACTCTCTCTCTCTCTCTGTCGATGGGGAAGCCGGCCGATTCTCTCTCTCACCAACACACGCGCGCGCGTCATATGACATGCAGTCTCTCTCGCGGCTCAGCTGACAGAGACAAGACTACTTTTTTCCCCCTTTGGCCCAAGAAAGCAAAATAAAAAGGGTCCTTCAGATGCACAAGGGAGGATTTTACGGAGAAAATCTACCTGAGGAATTTCTCAGATTTCTCAAGGGGGAGATAATAGACCTTAATGCTGTACACCACTTCCAATACTTGAAATTTTTAGACTGTTTGTGCATTTCTTAAGTTTCCATTCGATATTTCACTAAAAATCCACTTAAACCTATTTTTCAAACATCTTTTTCAACCATAACCTAAAAATTTCACTGAAAAATCCTTAAGGACTCCGTTTGGAAGCTTATAAGATCATAAAATCATGTGTTATGATTTGCCAATGAATTTAAAATCGCCGATTCCGAGTCAAAATCAAATCCAAAGTGTCCAAATTACTCTTTTTGCGTTTATGTACGATCTTAGCAGAGTTTGCAGTGCATTTCATAATCCTCCCGCTGAGCTGTACACCACTTCTCACTGTATTATTTCCCCCTTGAGATTCCTTGCAGAACCATTTGACGTGGAACAAATGGGGATTTGTTGAGGAAGGTTTCGCTGCTTTCTGTCCACCTGCCTTCAATGCATTTTTAAGTTGAGTTTAGGACTAATAAAGCGCAAAAGATGCATGAGATTGAACAAGAATTCTGCAGTATTTGGTAGGTATATAAAATAGCATCACTCTCTAGTATTTCGAGCATTTCCATAGCCATTGACCTCTAAATTACATTTATATTTGAATAACTATGAGAACCACATTCTACAAATCGTAGCCAAAGCCTTCGTTTTGGTTCGCTTATCAGTGTAGAATTATAAATTCTCGCTGATCTCTGCTAAAATTTGCATTCGGCTTAACTTCAACAACGCTGTTCATGTTTCATTCACATTTTTTTTCTTCTTCAACTCTTCAACAACAGGATCTTTGGGGAAATATTTGCCGATGGCTTTTGGAGGAGTTGTGAGAGTGCGTTGTATAAATATTTTTCAGCATGACAAAGATATAGTATACTATTTTTAAGCAGTTTCACGCTGTCCAACATATATTTTTAGGTTGACAAACCTTATCATGCTCAAGGGCTTTTCATATCACACAAAATTCAACAGTTCTCCTTCAATGGCAAATTGTGCTTTGCGTGGCCAATTGTAGGCATAAGAAAAAAAATATTGATGCCATCTGATTCCATATCGACTGTGTTATCAGTTGCGCAATTCATTTGATTAAACAAACTTATACTTGAACTGACAGAGCGCAATTGAAGCAATTTTGGGCCTCTTGTGGCAGCTTATCGCGATTCTGCCTGGAGTGGATATATCTAATAACTCTGCACACTCGCCAAGGGGTGAACAGATCCTCTCCAGTGTGGCGCAGATAAACGCCAGCCACGTTGTGGGAAAGCCCCTCAAAAGAGTCACATGAATTATCACTTTTCTCACGAGTTTACCTGCCGTTATCAGTGAATTCCCTCCCAATTTTTCCACCTGATCAATCATCCTCAAATATGGTGTGGAATTGAATAAATTTTCACCATCTCTCTTTGCCTCTCGATGCATATCTCATCGCAAAGTACATTTTGGAGCCAATTCACTGATTTATTGACACAAGTAATGATTTACGAAGTGGATTTTTTTCTGAGTGGGAACAGGAACGGTGGACAAAAAGCTTCGTGGCGAGTTTGTATTTGTGATGAACAGTGAGACAGAGAGACAGAGACAGGAGAAAAAAACCAATGGCAATTTATTTTTGTCAGAAATTCACGTCTTTTTGCCCGAAAAGACATCGCAAAAGAACTCCACCATGAGAAAACCTGCGAGGAGTTTTTGAGTTTGAGGAGCGAACATTTTTTTTGTTGTCCACTGATTTTGAATGTTTGAATGTTTTCTTGGGAATCTGAGTCTTGCTTTGCCACATTTTAACCCTAGAAGAGCGAGAGAGATTCAAGGTCTCTTTTGCTTGTGTATTCATCAACATTTCCATATAAAAAACTGCCGTATTTCTGACAAATATTCTCTAAAAATTTTCAGAGCTCAAACTGAACGATTAGCTGTGTTGCAAAATGCTACATAATTTTTCCGAGAAAGTCATTGAGGATCTTTGCGTTTTTGTAATGCTTTGCTTTGCTTTGGGTTAAAAATAGAGCCATAAAGTGTGTCTTATCACTGGAAATTCAATATGTTTTCCTAAACTGTCTCCAGCAAATGTGCAATAATTCCCCGCGCGTCAGCTTTATGATCTTAATTCTTAATGGTGGTGCATAAAAAACATTCCCGCACAACTCTGGGAAGAAATTGCTCATGGAAGGAGTTTTCATTGCGAATTGCCGTAGTAAATATTTACCAAGAGTGGTTGTTTTGCCAACAAACATTATGCAAGAGATGATTATTATTTGCGGGTGGACCAGAACAGACTTTGTGCGTGTAGAAGAAATTGACGCAAGGTCGAATTTTTCACTAAACTGCCAAAATTACACTTTTTTGTCCGACACTAGCCGTTGTCCGCCCGCGAAATTTCATGGATCAGCGCGGAAGATGTATAAATATTTTCAGATGAGGAAAAATTGTTGAAAATAAATTACCAGACACACGCTAATCAGGCGATTTTCGCGGCAAAAAGTGCCATATAGAGCGCGCGAGAGAGAGATTCGTTGAATTAGTTTCTTTATACATATATGATGGCTTATCAGCTAGCAATATTGCTCTGGGAAGAATGTTTGACTTACTCTAGGAAAAATCTGTATACTTTTTTGCGTGGCGTCGGAACTGCGTCAGGTTCTTGGGTGGTTATGTAACAATATTCTCTGGCTGATAAATAGATTATTTAATATTTTTCCTCCTCTTGTGCTTATATAATCGACAGCAGTGACGAATGAGGACAAAAAGAATCTCTCAACAGATTTTCGTGCAAAATTCTCATCTTGTTTTGCGATCATTTTCTGCGCGATTTTAGTGTTCGCTTTCAAGGTAAGCCAGCAGAAGAGACTGGATATTATCCACTTAATCAGGACGATGAACTTCTTACAAATGTTTGCTCATCTCGCGATTTCTCAGAACAAACAATCAATGTCATTCCCCAGAGTTCTGAAGAAAGGCGTTTCTCTTCAGCACAAAAACCGTGCATAGGAATTGCTAAACAGAATGCTAAACATCTAGTGAAATTATGTCGATATTTCCCATTGATGAAAAACAGGAAGAGAGAGCGCGACTCTTTTCACTTTCATTGTGCGCAAAAGCTGAATTATACCTACTTTTTCCACCTTTTGAGGGAGAAATTGAAAGTGGACTCAACCAGAGCTTCACGCGCGTTGTTACATATTTTATGGGAGAATTTTTGGTGGATTTTTTGGGGGGATTGAAGACGGCTTCCCAAACCACATGATTTTTGCGCCATTGAGACGCACTAGAGGTGGCTTTTCTGGTATTTGTGAGAACACGGGACTCGAATTTATTGGAGAATGGTTTAGATAAGGGGGTAATCTGTTGAGAGACTCTAGCACAATCTTCTACTTTTCGGCTGTTTTGCGTCAGATTGTAGCGAATATTTTGAGAAATTCCAGTTTTGCTTCCCTAAAAAGATTCTTTTCAAGTCCTTTATCGAGTTCATTTATACATAATTTGCGAAATTGAGGGAGTTTTCCCACTTTATATTGTAATGAAAATAGTTTATAGCTAATAATTATGATTTAATCGCAGAACTCCAATATTTAGCGAGTTTACATGGACATAAGTTAGACAAAAGTGGTGCCAAATCTCGAATATCTGCACCTTTAGGTCTCAACATCCCTGCTGAATGCCCCCTTCTTGCTCTGCTCAAAATCCATCGTGCCTCTCTCTTCACTATCTCGCTCGCAAGTGCGCTTGAGTGTGCGTGAGAGAGACGCTCTCCGGGTGGGGAGCTATCTTTTTGGCCATTTCTCGTTAGTCTCTTTCCGACCGGCGAAGTGACTGTGTTCTGTGTGTGATATATTGTGGTGTTTCACGATCTGTCAAGCATCTCACGACGGGATTTCCGTTACTACTGCATTTACTACCGTTCATCGTGTGCCCTTTGCATTTCCGTGGCGATTTGTGGTAACAATGGCTCGAGCTCTCACGAAATTCTCCAAGTTCCTCACGCCCAACGCGGCTGCTCTTCCCTGTGGAGCCTCATCGGCATCCACGAGGCGGAACTGTAAGTATCTTGGGCATTTTGCACGTCATCACGGGGAAATGCGATAAGATTTTTGGGCTTTCTCGCGCCAAAGAGTGGCTTTTTCGAAGGGGAGTTTAATGTCCTCCGGTGCGGAAGCATCTTGGGAGGGGAAGTAATGCGACGCATTTGGGGTGTTTGTCAAATTTCACAACCATTCAACAGCAATTAAAGCAATCACGTTTTTTTGCACTATATTATTTCCCTTGTTGTGCTATTTTTGCCTTTGTGCTCTCCTTCTCAAACATACCCAGTATTGATATACATTGCTTATCAGCTGCACTCACGGTCCACAGACAGCTCATCATAATATTGTGTCTCTATTTAATTTCTAATGCCAAATGCCGCAACATTTGCATCCTTGAACTCATTCTCCAGAAACCTACCAAGTGCATCCGGAGAGAGCGAGAGAGGAAATGCGTAGTGGCGGGAAAGAGTCTCTGTCGCATTGATCGAGTCATTGTGAGAAGATTAATTATTATTCTCTTCATATCTTTCGCAACAACGCACAGATGTTGGAATTGAGAGATGCAAAATATTAATGTCTGTCCTTCGCAGTTGCATTTGGATGTCAAGAACACGATATGTGCCCATTTCTTGACTTGAATTCTCATCATGATCAACTCGCATTGACGATGCGCGCACGAGGAAGAAAATGTTGGCCTGAATGGCTTTTTTTTCGCCCGGAAAACGAGTTCTTTTTCGGACATTAAAAATGCCCTGAAAAGACGTCTCTTTGGTCAAAAATGCATCTCACGAATTGGCTTCACGTGTTTCGCTGTTTTTGGGGTTGTTCACCTCTTCAGACTGAGAATCACGGTGTGCTGAAAAATGCCCTCAGCCCCAGATGATTCCATCCAATCGCCAGAGCCTCGCGGGAGCCCTTTATTGTCCCTCCTTCTTCCGCGTGTTGAGACACACACTCTTTGTTCTCTCTGGCTTCGCTCGAGAATTCCTCCATCGGCGGAATGTGTGTGACAGAGCAAAAGGCTTGATGGATGTTGAGTACTAAAACACTGTGCCGGCTAACAATTTGTGTATAAGTTTAATTAAGACGCCCACATGGTGTCAACTTTCATCACGATCATCATCACGAATTTCTGCGATGGGTTTTGTCTCTGAAGAGACGCTTAGAGTTGGAAATTTTCCTAGATTAAGAAGGGTGAGAGAAAACGATTAACTCTTGGCACCTTTGGCAAATTACCCATGCAAGAATGGTTGAACTACCTTAAGAAACCTTCCAGGAAATCATGCAATTGAAGCTCAGTAATTTCTTAGATAAGTTGACTTTCTATCTAAATTCTATGTGAATTCTTATGCCTCAACTCTGATAAACCCATAATAGAGTAAGTAGGATTTCCTTTTAATTTTTTCGTCCTCCAAATCAAATTTTTGTCTGGCTTCTTCATCGCGTCTCTGCCTCGAAATTGAATTCTTTAATTGTTCCTTCACGTATGAAGAAATATAATTAATTTTGTCTACAACTCTGTCGCCTCATGAATGGGTTTTTCTGCCTGGATTCTCATCATTATCACTGTTCATCATCATAAGAGTGACCAAATCTCAACTCTTGCCTGTGACATTGAATTGCCTGAAAATATGCCGTGACTTGATATTGATTGGCGAGGAGAGAGAGATGCTGATGTGAAAATTAGAACATCACAGTTTTCGCTTGGTAAATTGGGCTCTTTTCCCTCAGACAGAATTATTTTCGAGCTGTCGTGGTTGCGGTTGAATGAGCAAACATCTGAGGGCATTGAAGAAATAAAAGAGTGGCAGAGCAGAAATGTGTCTGCTGAATATTTAGTTTTTATCTGGATTATGTCAGTTGTTCACATATTTTCGAGTGAATATCCAACGAAGGTCACCTGCGAATTGTAGTGCTGGCAAATTAATGTATATAGTTTGATTTCTTTTATCAAAAACGCTTGCTTAGCTGGCTTTTATAATTACACAGTGTGCCAGTTGATACGATGAAAATTGCCTGTCTGAAATTCTGTGGGCAAAATGCGAACACTCGCAAAAATACGTCATGATCACGTATTATTAAGTGATCTCAGTCGAGAGCATGTGATCCGATTCGGTGTCGTGGTTTCATAAATTTTGTCGATTAAATACCATTTGAGAAAGAGAGTTGAAAGTTGTCCTAATGATTTAGAAGAAGAGATTTCGAAGGATTTCTTTCCACTTGAAAAACAAAAAAGAGTTTCTTCTGGAAATTCCCCAAAATTCAATGCGGAAAAATAATAATAATTGTGCGAATGAAAAAAACAGAGACACTTTTTCTTTGGTTGCTGATATAAAATTGTGTGCGACTAAAGGAAAAAAGCGCGTCACGATCAATTATCATGACCCCGCGTGAGAGTGTCGTAAATTTGAAATTGTAGCAATTTTTATCATGGTTGTATTCGTGCAATTGACAAATTGATAGGGCTGTGATGTTCATTCAGTTGAAAATTGCCAACACTTCTTTGCAAATATCACTGATCGCGAGAGTTGAGTTGAATAGAGAAAAAACAAGTCGCCAAACCACTTGTGAGTGATAATTAACATTTTTCCAAGTGAGAAAGAACACAAGTCAATGTGAGATGTCATTTCAATGCCTTTATGACTTTTCTTCTCACTCTAAGACGAATGATGAGGAGTTCAAGTTCGCAATTTTCACGGCAATGTTTTGTCTATTTATCATACAAATTATATTACAAGTTTCATTTGGAATTTCATTAAAAGTCTGCATGGCAAATTCCTCATTACTTTTGCAAATAAAATCAATTTTATTCAGTCTGAAAAACCACAATTAATAGTGAGTTTAATATTGAAATGAAGTGCAATTAGTGTCCTATAAAATTGCACATAAGAGCTGAATTATTTATTTTTGTGGCATTGAAATGCTATTTTCCATCATCCTAGTTCTTGGAATTTAATAAATTTGATGCATTTTTTGTTAAAGAATTGAAATATTCAGTGGGAAGAAAATTAATTTGATTTTCTGCAATGAGATTATGCTAAAATTACCCTATTTTTTCGGTATCGTTTTAGAAGATCGTTAATCGACTCTGTATTCATATTAAATTTTTATCGTCAAATAATGCAAAATATTGCGTACGTCTTAATTAGAATTTAAGTTTATTGTGGCTATTAAAGTGCATTTTACTGTGATTTTTGTGGAAATTAGGCGAGTTTTTTTTCACAAAAATGAAGCAAATGACAGCTCGTGTTGACAGTTTTCGCACTCTGCACACTTTTCACGGCATTTCTTCACGCAAATTTGCCATAAATGTGTTATTCAGAGTATTTTCCTCACTCTTGGCGTGATATTTTTCCTGCAAATCGCGTGAAAAGTTATAATCATAACCTCCAAATTGTCTCTTTGTGGGTTTTCTTACTCAATCAATCTTGTTTAACGATTCTGAGTTTTGAATTGTGCTTCAGAACACTTGAATTTGCCACATGCTCGATGACGTGTGATGGCATTGCCCCAAATTAAATTCTCTACGCAGGAGAAAACTCATTGATAAACTCACAAATGTTGAAAAATCGCACAGTTTCTGAACACTCTTTCGCTTTTCATCAATCTCCAAGTCAATGTAAAAGGAAGATAAATGCGATCTTGGCTGACGTCAGGCACTTATGCTGTGTAAATTTGCCGAAGTTGATCAAGCGCCGCGAGAGTCCAGAGAAGTAAAATTAGAATATTTTAGGTTGAAATTGAGGAACAAGTTTCTCTCTTCGCACACGCACATTTTTTGGGAGACTCGCGAGATCGCGTCACACGCGAAGATAAAACATTTTCACGGTCAAATCTTATGAAATGGATCAACACAGAGAGACGCGGAAACCTGTGTGGAAATTAACCCTTCATTGGTTGTGTTCGCAGATGCTTCGGGAGCGAGAATTCAGGCGGTGAAGCCTGTGGTGGAGATGGACGGCGATGAGATGACCAGGATCATTTGGCATTTCATCAAGGAGAAGCTCATCTTCCCGTACGTGAAGATTGAGTGTCTGTACTACGATCTGGGGCTTCCCTATCGCGACCAGACGGACGATCAGGTGACCATCGATGCCGCCCATGCGATCCAGAAGCACAATGTGGGCATCAAGTGTGCCACAATCACGCCAGATGAGCAGCGCGTGGAGGAGTTCAAGCTGAAGAAGATGTGGCTGAGTCCCAACGGCACGATCAGGAACATCCTGGGCGGCACGGTGTTCCGCGAGCCGATCCTCTGCAAGAACATTCCGCGCCTGGTGCCGGGCTGGACGAAGCCCATCGTGATCGGTCGCCATGCGCACGGTGATCAGTACAAGGCCAAGGATCTGGTGCTGACGGAGCCTGGACGTCTGGAGCTGGTCTTCACGTCCAGCAGCGGCAAGGTGACGAAGGAGGAAGTGTTCAACTTCAAGGCCGGCGGCGTGGCCATGGGCATGTACAACACGGACGAGAGCATCCGCGCCTTCGCGCACTCCTCCTTCCAGGTGGCGCTGCAGAAGAAGTGGCCGCTGTACATGAGCACGAAGAACACCATCCTGAAGCGCTACGACGGCCGCTTCAAGGACATCTTCCAGGAGATCTTCGACAGCGAGTACAAGAAGCAGTTCGACGACGCGAAGATCTGGTATGAGCATCGCCTCATCGACGACATGGTGGCGCAGGGACTTAAGTCTTCCGGAGGCTTCGTGTGGGCGTGCAAGAATTACGACGGCGACGTGCAGTCGGACGTCGTGGCTCAGGGATATGGTTCGCTCGGCATGATGACCTCTGTCCTCATGTGTCCCGACGGAAAGGTGAGCAATTCCTTCGTTCTCCTGCCCTAAAACGCGCTCATAACGCAATTTCCTTTTCTTCTCGCAGACAATCGAATCCGAGGCCGCTCACGGCACCGTGACACGTCACTATCGCCAGCACCAGAAGGGCCAGCCCACCTCCACGAATCCCGTGGCGTCGATCTTCGCGTGGACGCGCGGCCTGGAGCACCGCGCCAAGCTGGACGGCACGCCGGATTTGGCCAAGTTCGCCCTGGCGCTGGAGCAATCGTGCGTGGACTGCGTGGAGTCGGGCAAGATGACCAAAGACTTAGCCGGCTGCATTCACGGACTGCCCAATGTGAAGGAGGGCATGTACCTCAACACTGAGGACTTCCTGGCCGCTATTGCGGAGCAGCTGGAGAAGACAATGAGGAAGTAAAGCACTTCATCCGTAACTGAATTTTACACAGTTCACACACACACACACCGAGATTAATGTAAATTAATTGAATACATTTTTAATTTCCCCCATATTTGAGTGGTTTTCGTGGTTTTTCTTTCTTTGGGTTTTTTGGCGGGAGATTGTAGAACACTTTGCGAGTTCAGCGCCTCCTGTGGGGTTTTGCGAGATGACCTCAAGCGCCTGCAGCGCCGTTGGTGACTGGGTGACGAAATGAAGATGTAAACACACAAGACATAACCTGAAAAAGCAGCATGGCGAAAACATCGGGAAAGGAGGCAAAAGAGCAGAAAAATGTGGTGAAGAAGGCGAAGAAAGTGAAGAAATCTGAGTCGGATGAAGTTGAAAGAGTCGTGGAATCAGTGGAACAAGACATAGATGAGAAAATCCTGGAAGAAAACGATGGAATACTGTCTGACGAGTCAGATGAGGATTCCACGCCACGGAAGAAAGGTAGTGTTTGAGGTGATTTTCCCAATTTCCTGGCACTGATGAATCATTTCCCCACAGACACACCGGCTTATGATCCTTCTGAAGCCAGCAGGACTATTTTTGTCGGGAATCTGCCTACAAACACGAAGAAAAGCCAGGTGAAGGCGTTCTTCGCGAGTTTTGGAACTGTCAAAACAATTCGTCTGCGGACATTTCATGGCCAAAAGATCCAGAATTGTCGGCAAATCAAGAATCATCCGTGCATCACTGCTTACTTGGTGTTCGACAAGGATGAGGCGGCAATTGGGGCTCAGGAGGCCAGCGGGAAGGTCTTCCGGAAGGCTCACATTCGCGTGATGATGGCTGACGGGAAGAAGAAGTACTTCGATGGAAAGAGGACGATTTTCGTGGGAAATCTGACCTATGCTGTGACTGATGATGATCTGTACGAAATCTTCCAGTCGTGCGGGGAAATTAAGTACGTGAGGACGCTGAGGAGTCCCTTGGGATGCAAGGGAACGGCTTATGTGTGCTTCAAGAACCCAGAATCCGTGGGTTTGGCACTAGAACTGAATCAGACAATGATGAATGATCGGCCAATTCGTGTGGAGCGATACAAATCCAAGCCGAAGGCTGTGAAAGGCGCTCCGGAGAAACAAAAGGGACAAAAAGCGAAGCCTGGAGGAAAGAAACTGCCGCAGAAGAAGAGCGGTGGAAAGGCGAAGACGGAATTCCAAGCGAAAAAGAATGTGAAGCGCCTTGAGAAGGGTCCAAAGGGTGTTCAGAAGCAAAAACCAGAAGGAAAAACGACAAAAGGTGCTGAAGTAAAGGCAAAAGCTAAGGTGAGAATTAAAATCCTTTCTTAAGGTCTAATATTGACTAATAATTCACGTGTTTTACAGAAAAACAAGAAACATCGCAGTTCCGTGAACATGGGATTGGCCAAGAGGCTCAATCCGAAGCTGAAGAAGCCCAAGAAGGAGAAGAAATAAAGGATTCTAATGATTTTTTAAGGAAATTATCAATTTTTCCCGAGATTCACACCATTGCGATTTGAAATTGACCACAGTGAAGTGAGGAGAGATTGAGTGTCGGCTAGTTGGACGATGGTGAGAATTGTCCGGCGCTCTTCCATGGGTGGTCCGTGGGATTTCGCTGCGCGCTCCTGATTGGGCGAGAGTCTGACAGTGACAGTGTGAGCAGGAGTTTTTTGATGGCAAATTTTGGGATTTTGTAGATTTTCACGGGATTTTCAGCACTGTGCAGTGCGTGATCGGGTCAATTGGGCAGTATGCCTCGTGCAGGAGCAGCAGGAATGCCCTGAGGCAGTGTGCAGGGACGTGCAAAGACAGTGATTTTTCGCCATTCGTCCGCGCGGAGCATCTCGGGCGCCCCCCTCTCAGCAGGAGGAAAAAGTGGTGTGGCCGCGGGCATCGTGGATGAGCTTGTGGTGTGAAGTGGTCAGCAGTGTGTCGGAATGGCTGTGCAACTGGACCAGAACGGCAAGGATGACCTGAAGACGCAGTTCGTCACGCGGGAGGGCACCTATCGTCTCATGACGCTCTCGGAGTACTCGCGGCCCAATCGCGTCGGCTACACCAGCAACCAGAGCTCCCCGCAGGTGCGCGTCTCCATCGTGTCGCTGCCCAGCCACCAGGCGACGGCGCCACCCCCGCCGCCCGCCACCACCAACGGCCAGGAGGCGTCCGGGTACGCCCTGGCGGCGGCCGGAGGCGACCGGATATGCTACAACTTCGGCAAGGAGCTCTTCGTGTACGCCTACCGCGGCGTGAAGAAGGTACTCAGAGCGTCGCGAGCCATTACATAATCCAGAACCACCGCCTCTTGCCACCGTCTCGCCGCCGCAGCGAGATTTGTCATGTGTTTATTGGCACATCCGGATCGGCCAATTGACACACAATGCAGCGCTAATGCGTGCACTGAGGGTCGCCGCTTCCGCCACATACGCCGCGTTGGTCGGTTTGGGGGCGCTCTCGGGGTTTCCCAGGACGGTCACGTGGCCCTCAGGGTGGTTTCGCTGTCCGGGAACGCGTCAATTGGCCAGATTTGCCACCGTTTTCCTCCTTATCAGCACACTTTGATTTACACACGCTGATTTTTGAGCATTTTAAAGACTTTAAGCAAGAATCTGTGGCTAAAGACAGTCCAATTGGGCCCTGTTTTCCTCTAAAAATAATATATTGAAGACCTCTTTTAGTATTTTTGTATTTTGGTACAGAGAGATAAGATTTCCATGGAGTGACAAAGAGGCAAACACAGGTGGATAGAATGATATTTTTAGTGTGTGTTAGAAGGATTGTTATCTGTGGAAATGGAAGAAAGCAATCTTTTTTTCTTTTAAGAGATTACAAGTTCTCTAATCACAAATATTTAATCTACACGTGATAATATCAATGGAAATATTTTTGATGGGTTTTGCAAAAAGTGCATTTTCATGTCCAACTCTTTTTTAATTGTTACACAAGACGAAAATAAACCGTCGGAAGTTGGATAGTTTGTCATCTCTCCGCTCTCTCTCTCTCTTAATAACAAAACCGCCACAAATGGGGGGTTGACATTGAAAATTCATGATTAGAGGACAGAAGACAATTGAGGGGATATTTTCGTCTCATTAAGAATTCTTACGTGTTTCGTGGGAAAAAGGTTTTTCCTTGTCAAAAGGGAAATGCATTTGAGAAGTGAAATTATTCATGAGACAGAGAATAAGAAGCATTTTACACACAATTATCACGTGCTGATCATATTTTCTTGGTCATAAATATATTTTCTATTACAATTTATTGCAATAATATTATTTTATCGTTTTTTTGTGGAGGACAAATTGTACAATTTCAGGTTTTTACACCCGTCAATTGACACAATATTTATTGAACTGAGATTCTAATCCAGTGTCTTGATATTTTGCCTCTGTTTCTTGCAGCAAACGGCGGATCTGAGCAAGCCCATTGATAAGAAACTGTACAAGGGAACCAATCCGAGTTGCCATGATTTCAATTCGACCAACGCAATGGGCGAAGGCGCTCCACTTCTTGTGGGCTTCACCACCGGACAGATTCAGTTGGTTCAGCCGGGCCGCCGAGAGCCGGGAAAATTGTACAACGAGGAGGTAAAAAAGAGAGAAAAATCCCATTAGAATGCTTGCACTTTTATTTCTGCGTTTTATCCGTTTGTATTGATTTTCTTTTGCCATTCTAACCACGGGAATGCGGGATGGAAAATGTATTCCTTCGTCTTTTCTGTCTTATTACAAGAGTGTGGAGAAACTTTCTCTCTATAATAATGCTTTTGGTTTATTGTTTGGGATGAATCATTGGTTTTTCGTCTCTTCATTCGGGGGATTTTTCATTGCGGTTTTCGATGAAGAGGTGCCAATTTTCACTCGTAACGAAACTATGGGATGACTTTATAGTTAGTGATCAATTAATCTATAGTGCGGAGAGAGAAAGAGAGAGAAGTGACATGGAAAACCATTTCAAATTTTATATTTTATCACCTCTTCTCGGAGCTTCTCTATAAAATAATCGAGTGGCGTTTGGAAGACACTTGCTCCGCACGCTGATCTCTCTTCGTGTCATTTTACACACAAACACACACGAGTTTCTTTCAAGGGAAAAGAGAGAGAAAAGACGGTGATATAAAAATATTATTTGCCATTTCATTCATGGTGCCCAGAAGCTCTAAAAAGTCTTTCAATTTTTGTAACTCTACACTTTTTATCTAGTCTGTCCATTTTTCGTTCACCTTTCAATGCATAACACAACATGAACACCGTCTGGAGAATGTGGTTCTAAAGTCTGTCTATAGAATTTCAAGCTCTGCACTGTTAATCATACTTAAATCCCAATAAGGAGTCGTTGCAACTTTACAGATTTCGTATTTTAGTTCATAAAAGCTACAATTTTGCGTTGCAACTTTACACTTTCAATATCTTATATTGGCGACCGCTAGGCGGCGCTGAATGAATTTCAGTTGTCAAAAAATAATTTCAGAGTTTTTTAAGGCAGAATATTTCAACTTCCGTCCAATTTCTGTCCATTTTCCTCCACGTTGACGTATGGAAATGTTCTTTAATGTCAGTGAATCGTATTTTTCAGTATTTATCGAAGGATTTCCGAAAATACATGAATGGCCAGATTTAATAACCGAAAAACATCTGAAATATATGATTTGACTTCATGTTTCACAGAAAATAAATTTCATGCTTTCGTAAATGTTATGAATTCATAACTTTGACAGCATATTTAAAATGTCATGAATATAAAGTTGCAACGACTTCATAGCTAATTTCAATTCCACCACAGGCAAAATTATCACCTGATAAACCACAAATACACACACATATAGAGAAATAGTTTAATTTTCATCATATCAGCGCAAAACTATCAATTTCTCTGCACTGCAATTAGTTTACAAATGATCCGTAATTAATTGGGAGTATCATTCAATTATATTGCTTACAATCTAACGCGTTAATTTGATTCTATTTATCCAGAATCGTTCACATGTTACTGTTTAGTGTAAATAACATGAGTGGCTTTTAATAAATTCGTGGTGAGTTTAATGAATCGAAATTCATTTGAACAATCACTCTCTCTCTCTCTCTCTCTAAACAGTGACATTTTACATTCCAACAGTTTTATCAGCATTAAAGTTTGAAGTTTCACTGGTAAAATCTATTGGCTTTTGTTGTATATTTTCAACTGATAATGACTTTGAACATGAATTCATTTATCACTCTTCCAAAAATTGAGATGAGGGAAAAATAGAGCAGCAATTTTGGCGCTGACACACAAAAGACATTTTCCATATTGGGGATTGTATTAAAAATTTCATGTAAATTTTCCTATTACGCATTAATGTTTCCCCACAGGATTTCGTTATATAACATTACAGCCATTCAACTCCCGCGAGAATAATTTAAAACACAATCCAAATAGTAAATTCCTTTTCCTCTCTTTCTCCTTCTCCTCCCGTTTGTCAAACACTTTTATTCTCTTTTATTCACGCACACAGAAACACAATTGATTGTCGTAAAAATTAATGTAAAGAAATTTATTTCATAAATTATCATATGAATATTAATTAAAATTCTCGCTTGTTGCGAATGGCAAATTAATCAATTTCACCAAACATCAAAGGAAAAAATTCCTCCTCTGAACAATTATGATAGCGAAGAATCAGCAAAAATTTGAGTACAAAGAATGAAAGAGAGAAAAATGATAGAAGATATTCTCTAATCACAATTATTTTAATTCCTGCTGAAGATATTGAGACAGAAACATGTTCTGTGTTTTCCAATCTCTTTGCACAAAAATTGAGAAGTGCAAAGAAAAGAGAAAAAATAGATCAAAATTACCAGAGAATATTTTCATCCCTCCGTTTTTTTTTCATTATTCGCAATGCACATTCATCAAAGCCGACTCTCGAAGTGCATCACGATGAATGGAAAATTTGACTCATCATCACGCGACAGTTTCGCATTTTCCATTCTTCATCACAATGTTCAGAGAGTGAGGGAGAAAGAGAGGAAGTGTGTTGTTTGTTTTTAATTAAAAGCAATTAGAATTTGTGCCTATTAATTGATTGAGTGCCGCCACAATTCTATTCTAGACTCTTCTTAAGCTCAATGCAGAGAATTTATATACATTAAATCCCGACTTTTCTCTCTTCCACTACAAAATTTGCGATGGTGAATTGAGAGTTTCCACTTTTCATTCATCAAATTGAATTATTAATTCACAACTTTTCAAGTTCAATCATGGATCTTTCAATTTTGCTGCACTTTCTCATCGCATGCGAGAATTCTGCTAATCAAATTTCTACTAATACAAAATTACAGTAATGATTGAGTGTCTATGATTAAGATTTTGCCTGAAAAAACAATAAATCAATTTATTTTATTAAGTAAGATCTTAACTTATAGTCCAAAACAGATCAGATTTGAGGCAGAGATATTGCAAAATGCAGAAAAACGTTTTATTGAGGGATTAGAATTTCAAAATGAAAATTGAAATTGTAATTTAAAAATATATCGTGT